>NC_056740.1:251352509-251455009 GCF_019279795.1 Protopterus annectens
TACTGCAGATGTAAAATTCCTTTCCTGGAAAACAGCTTTTCTTTTAGCAATCACTTCTGCAAGAAAGGTTTCTGAACTACAGGCCCTTATTGCAGTGGAGCCTTTCATCATCTTTCATGCGGACAGGGTGTCCCTCAGAACCAATTCTTTCATGCCCAAGGTGGTATCCAGTGTGGCTCTTAATCAGTCCATTCATTTGCCTACCTTCTTTCCTCAACCACAGAACAAAGGGGAACGGATACTGCACTCCTTAGATGTGCACAGACAACTTAGATTCTACTTGGACAAGACTAAACCTCAAAAGAAATTTGAACTGCTGGTGGCATTTCTGCAGGGACAGACGGGAAAACTATTTCTAAGCAAACCATTTCAAAATGGATAGGCCACTGCATTCATTTCTGCTCTAAGCACCATGGAAAATTCATCCCACAGGGCATCAGACCCCATTCAACCAGGGCTGCATCTACCTCTACAGCCTTTTCTCAGGGGCGTCCCTACAAGGGACATCCTAGAAGCTGCTACCTGGAGTTCTGTACATACTTTCACCAAGCATTATCATTTGCCAATTTTCTCTAAATCCAGAGCTGGTTTTGCCACTGCAGTCTTGCAGGGCCTTATAGCTGGTCATAATTCTATTTAAATTCCTCTACCCAACCTTAGCTTTGCGGATCTGCCCAAATGTGACTGCAACAGTGAAACACGAAGAACATAGTACAGTTGTGTACACTTACCAAAAATGTAGATGTTAGTGTGTATTCACTGTTCCAGTCCTGGTTACCTTCCCTCCAGCCCCCTTACTTCTTTTGGCTATACCTCTACTCTCACTTACTATGCTCTAAAAGCTTTTTGGTGTATTTGCTTTTTTGTTGGAGGTATATCCTTGTATTATAGAGCTAATTGCTTCCTATTAGGGGGCACCTGATATCTGGGGCAAGAAAAACTGATGTAATGGCGTCAGCTGCATGTTTTATACCCCTGACGACCTGGCGTCATGGAAAAAGGGACAGCAACCGACGGAGGACCCAAGACTTTGTTAATCAGACCAACTGAGGGCTACTGCAGGCAGATAACCCAAATGTAATGACTGCAACAGTGAATACACTCGAACATCTACATTTATGGTAAGTGTACACAACTGTACTTTCCTCGTCACAAGGGCAGGGGTTAGTTTTGGGGTATTTCAAGTCCTTCATTTATGTCCTGTTTTCTCTGTACGTTCTCAGATTGCACAAGGAAGGGGCATGCAGTGATCTGATCTCACTTGTCTTTTATCACTTCTGCAAGGGGTGCTGCCAGTCTTCAAGCCCAGATGGTGGTTTCCCCAGTCTCCACTGGAGAAATTAGTGCCATATCATATGTTTACTGAATGCCCAGAACACATCTCACTCCCCTGGAGAGGTAAATGGACCATTCCGCTTCATGGCTTTTCCTCCCTGTCTGGCTTCAACAGTGCTGGAACTGCTAATTGAATTTCAGCATTCTGTGTCAGTCAGAGCTGCATCCTTCTGCACCATGGAGCCACGAAGTAAGGGACTACTTACTGACACTATTTCTGTCCATGAGGATATTGGTGAACTCTGCAAATTCCCAGTAGGAATCATTGCAGGCACAAGTAGTCTTTGGATTGCAACCATACACAATGACCAAATATAGTCTGCCTCACATCAAGGAGTTCAGTCCTTACAGCCAAAAGATCTGCTTCTCTTGTTCCTGTCCACCCATATTTAGCCATTTGGTATCTCTACTTCTATTGATGGAAATGGAAGCTTTGTACCTTTCCAGGGTCATCAAAATCATTTCTTCTCCCTAAAGGCATAGTACAGGAAAGATATGCAAAGACAAGTGTCATTGATTTGTAGTGTGGTCAGCTGTTAAGAATTCTACCCCTCTTTTGCCCTGTCTCTACTGGTTTAGATTATGTATCTCATGTTTTTGATACAGGAGTCTGTTACAGTTTCTTTAAAACTGATTTGTCTGATATATCTGACTTTCATGAAGGAGTATGGGAGAACTTTAGCTTCACTAAAGGTTTGGCAGTTAGTGTAGAGGAGTAAGGTAATGAGCTGTTGGGAAATTACTTTAGTTCAGGATTTGATTATATGTTGCCCTTTGCTTTTACTGTAGGACTCCGAGCAAGTCATTTAACCCAGACAGTGTTCTAGTTTGCCCCTGAAAAGAGGACAGTTGAGTCTGTTGGGGTTAACCCATTAACAAATGCTTTAAAACATCAGCTCTGTTCTCCCTTCCAGGATCATGTTCTACCTTAAAACTGAACTTCATGTTAAACAAAAATGTTCACTGTTGCAGTAATAACTCCTTGGGGTTTCTTGCTCTGGAAGAACTTGGTCAGCCAACCAGAGACTTTTTCCCCTCCTCCAAGCCTAGTAAGCACCCTCCCGTCAGAGTGTAAGGGTCATCGGCCAGCACCATTTCTTCATTTTTTTCTTGTCATTGGAGTCTGATTCAGATTTCCAGTGTTACTGGTCTGAAGCCAGAGTTTAGACCTGAAGTAAAGCTGAGTACACTGTTGACCCGTTTTCCTTATTGTCTAATGTGCTGTTAAATGTCACTTGGCTGGACACATACTTGGCTTAGAGTGTGGGAAACAAATCCCTCAGTGGGACTTCCACACTGTCTTTTTTTGCATGGGCCCAGTGCATGACATGCCCAACTGTCCCGAGTGTGCCTACTTTTAACTCTAAGTCAGTCAAGGATAGGGAGGAATCGTTAGAGAAATTTTTATAGAAGGAAAAGAAGTGTCTGGTACCCATGCACACTATGGTATCTGCCAGTCACTCTGAGCTTGGGCTTCTTTGTTGTAAGTAGAAGTGGCCAAAACAATTTAGGGTTACAGATTACATCTGATCACTTTAAGTCAAGCCACACAGGCTTGTGATCCTCTAAGAAGGAGAGATGCATTCTCAATCCCCTCCACCAAATCAGCATCCGATTGGGATCTGTACTGTGACCCTTTTGGTGTTTGTTTGGCCCATGCAGGCATCAAAGGAACTGAAGGTATAAAGAACTATCATATGGGTCCAGGATTGCTGTGCATGTCTGTGCTTTTGACTCCTGTTCCATCACTACAGAGGGAGGAGGGTAGAATCTCCTGTTTGAGAGAGTTGGTTTTAGCTGTCCAGGCTTAGGTCACCGCTTGGGTGAGTATGTCCAGTACTATGCCTAAATCTAAACTCAAGACCAGATATAAGCAGACTGTATCCAGCTTTCTTCAGCTAAGCCTTTTGAGTCTCCTTCACACCAGGCCTGCCTAGAGGACTTTTTGAACCTTGCTGAGAATCGCTTGGATAGTATGATATCCAGACATCATAGCCACAACAGGACTCTTGCTGCAAAATCCTTGATAAGAAAAATTTCTGAGATTTAAGCTTTCCACACAGGCTTTAAGTCAAGCCACACAGGCTTGTGATCCTCTAAGAAGGAGAGATGCATTCTCAATCCCCTCCACCAAATCAGCATCAGATTGTGATCTGTACTGAGACCCTTTTGGTGTTTGTTTGGCCCATGCAGGCATCAAAGGAACTGAAGGTATAAAGAACTATCATATGGGTCCAGGATTGCTGTGCATGTCTGTGCTTTTGACTCCTGTTCCATCACTACAGAGGAGGAGGGTAGAATCTTGCAAACTAATCTTGCATTTGTGTCCAAACTAGGCACTCATACCATTTTAAATCGGTGTGAATATACCTGTGTTTTGTCAAGGCTACTCAGGAGGAGGATATCTGTTACATTGTTTAGATGCACATAAACAGTTGCCACCCTTTTTAAGTAGGACAAAGGTAGTGAGAGTGTCCTGTCACTTGTTTTTGTATGCTGGATGCAAGTTGCATCGCAAATACATCTACAGTAGCCCCATCACCTAACTTTCTGGATCACTAGCACTACACTTTCTTAAAACCTCCTCTCCCTGTACAACATCATCTCTTTCCCTTAACAATATCTTTGTATCTTGCTGTTTTCATACTTCATCTGTAGCTTTTACCAGAGCTACTCTCCTTCTACTCAACAAATGGTAAGTTAAAGTCTCAACAGGTGAGACTGCCTCTCAGATAAATCCTATATTCCCTCAATTTACTTGCACTGTTTGAGTTATATGAATGCATCTACTAATAAATTTGTGTTTTGCACCTTTTGTTGTATATGCCAAGCTGAGCTTAAAAAGGGTCCACTTAGGCTAGTGCCCTACCCCGGGTCAACAAATGAACAAGTAAAGGAATAAGTACATAAAAGGGGGATTCATAAAAGCTTCCATGAGGTGTACATGATGTGTACACCTCGAGATAACCTTTCTGAATTCAAAAACAGCCAGCGGTACCACAGTGCCTTTGCTGTTTGTTTATACAGAAAGGTTACTCCAGGTGTACACAATGTGTACATCTCATGGTAACCTTTAAGAATACCCGAACACTCTTCCCCCAACCCTTACCCCAGGTTCCAAAGGTAGTATTGTCTCAGTGGTTGTTAGAAGGTGTGATATTGGGGCAGTGGAAACATTTGTATTCCTTGAAACAATAATAAGGTTAATTAGCAAGACATATGAAGGATCTGCAGCAAGATGGGCAGGTTCCTGTCTAATATGTTGCGTGAACAGCAGAACTACCAGGCAGTGGTGTCCTCTTTCCTCTTTATTTGCTTTATATTTACAGCCATTAGCAAAGAAAATAAGGGACTCGGGAATTCACTTATAATTTGCATGGCATTCAAGAAAAGTTTTTATTTGCAGATAATATTTTGTACTTGATAAATCCAGAAAAGGATATTTTGGTGTTGTGCAACACTTTGAGATATAGTTTCAAGTTTTCACAGACTATGTAATTTTATAATACAAAGGTTGTAGCTTTAAATTATGTCCCCACACTTGAATTGGTTCAGCATAAGATTATGTACTTAAGAACACAGATTGAAAAGGCTTTTATTATGGTAGCTAAGGATCTGTGTGCCTCCAGATCTCTCTGCAGAATGGTGAATTAGCTAGGGACTTGGTTGTTTGGTGGTAGTTTGTTGTATAACCTGCACTTGAGAGCTGCTTTTGCTTTGCTTTTACATCAGCAGATTCCAGGGTCAGATGACTTGTGTCAGAAGGTGTTTACTTGGACTGTCTGAGTTGGGAGGAAATGGAGGAAGCTCAAAGTGTGGTGGTTGATTGGTCAGAGTTCATAGGAGTCTGTTTGCAAGCTTTTTTCTCTACTATAAACTGGGTAGGTTGCGAGGCACTTTGATCACTTGCTGTGGAAAGATGTTGCAGAGTTCTTTGTATCAGAGTTCTTTGTATCAGCTGCAGCCAAAGCCATCCAAGCTAAAATAAGAATTTTTTTTGATTAACTGCACTTGTACTTACTGTTTTTGAGCATTTTTAAAGCATTTATTTAATTTTGTGGCAAAAAAATTGTCATTTCTTTTTGTTGGCTTTTCTAGTCTGTGTGCCTTCCAAATCTCTCTGCAGAAGGATGAATTAGCTAGTGACTTAGTTGCCTGTTGCTTAATCTGCACTCAAGCTGTTTTTTCCTGTGCTTTTACATTAAGAAGTTTCAGGATTAGACATCTTGTAGCAGAAGGTTGTTTAACTGGTCTCTCCGAGTTGGGAAGCACTGTAGTCTGTAGGAAGCTCAGAGTGTGGTTATTTATTGGCTAATGGGCACAGGGGTCAGTTGTTAAGGTTTTTTCACCCTGTGTGCAGAGCTGCTGTCTGGGCTCTATAGTGGTTAGTGTCATGTACAGTGACAAATGCCTAGACAATACTATTTTCCTATAAAGTTAGGATCAGATCCAAAAAGTGTTAGTGTGGTGTTGTGCCGAAATAAGCTTAAAGAAGCTAGCTTGTGCATTGAATAGCACTACCATATCCTAGCATTATATAACATCCTGGCCTTAACCCCAGAAACTACCTTAGGCGACTTCTCTTAAAATCCAGTCCTTAATCCAACAGCCAACCCCAGTACACAACCAGACAGTATGGACATGCAATTTCCAAATATTTCTGTGGCCAGCTTGGTAGAGTTGGGCATCCTAAGACAATGTAGGAATTGTTTGCTGTTCTCAGACAACCGGTTACTCATTAAAGAAAGTAGTGCAGTATGTGAGAGATATAAATACACAGCTTCCTTGGAGGCAAACATTTTGCATAAAAATTAGTGTGTCAGGAATATCCACATTACATCCCTCACACATGCCGTTGACCACACACACACACTGCTGAGGTGCTTAAAAGAAACCTTCCCAAATATTAAAGACCTCCAAAGCCACTTAATGTTAGTACTGCTTCTCAGCAATTAGTAAAACACACACCAAAAGCAAAACCAAACATCTCACATAAATCTATACCTAATGGTCCCCCAAGTGCAAAGCCCATAAAGCAAGAATTCACTTGACCTAATACTGTTGTCATTGCAGACTCCATTGTGCAACACACAGATGCCCCACTCACCAGGTTGGACAAGGAGAAAGATAATGGTTAGTTGCCTATCTGGAGCCAGGATCCGCAATATCATGCGCACATTTAAGTTACTGCACCCCATTATAATTCTATCATAGTCCATGTGGGTGTAAATGACCTGAGACTGACTTCACTGGAGTATATGAAAAGAGGCATAATGGATCTCTTGGAATATGTGTCACAGATAGGTGTGAGCTTTTTATTGAGCAGCATTCCATCTTCACCAGGGATGATGCCACAATATGAATATAAAATTGATTTTAATAAACTGCTTAGCTCCTGTGTCATTCCAGGGGGATTCAGTATCTGTCAGCATGGGCAAACATGGTCAAGAGGCCATGTTGCTTTTCCAGGAATGGGTTGCACCTGTCCCCCTAGACTTTTGGATATTGGCTATAACTTTATCCACCTCTCCACCCCCCTCCCAGAGCCTTTTTAGGCAATGCTAAAAAGGAGCTACCAACATAGTAAGAAAGTCTACAAGCACCTGTAAGGTGCTACTGCTCAGTGACGGGAACCTAAACAAAAAGCTCCACACCCTTCAAGCCCCCCTCACTCTGGAGAATGTAGACATCTGTGCCATGACCGAAATTTGGTTTAAAGCCATAGAAAGTACTCTGGGAAGTGCAAGGCTGCAGTGCCTTCCACACATTTAGACCAACAATGCAGACTGAGACCAAAGGTTGGAGAGGTTTTGATCTATGTTTGGAGCAAACATAGTTCAGGTTGGTTAAACAGGGTGATGCCATGGAGCTCATCTATGTGCAAGTCACCTTAGATAAGATCTCTTACCATAGTATGGCTAGCTACAGATCACCATCTATGGCCCTAAAGTCTCACGACTGTTGACCTAAACCTATTGGACGCGCTCACCTTCCAACCAAACGCCCTATTCATGGGCGACTTTAACTACCCCTCTATAGACTGGGAAATGTTTACTCCTGCAAACTTACACAGACACAGCACTTCCTGGGCTTTACTCAGACACCCTGGAACGGATAGTGCATGCTCCAACCAGAGGATCAGACATACCCGATCTGGTAATCATCAACCTGGGAGAGTGTTGCATCACCCACCCCCACCCACATGTCGTTTCTTCACTAGTGAGGTCAGATCACAAAGCTGTCTCATTTAAAGTAAAATCAACCCAGAAAATCCAGCTAAACCAGTAACAGGAACTATTCAAAAGTAAACTGTATCCTATTGAGTTACAGTTTGTCAAAATTGAAGGCTGTCCCCATCCCCGAGACCACAGCTACCTATGCAGAATTATTCAGAAAGTCCCTGTACAGACGTGAGTGGCTGTGTAGAGGCTGCCAAAAATAAACTCAAAACAATCTTAAAAATAAAATCATCAGCTAAATAGGATGTATAGTAAAAGAAGAAAGCTCAGGGTGACGTATCAAATCTACTGGCTGATAATTCTGCTCAAACTTCACCTACCTCCACCCTCACCCCAAGCTCCACCAGGTGAAATCCCATCCAGTGTACTTCCCCCAGCTGTCAGCAGGGACCAGGTGCTAGCAGCCCTCGCTAATTCCAAGAGCATTACCTCCAGGGGTCCCAGCAACATCCCCGGTTGCCTCCTTAACAGTCTAAAGCATGACTTATCAGGACAACTTGAGGCACTCTTCAACTACAACATTTGAAACAGGCTATATTTCAAATGAATGGATGACCACAACAGTCATTCTCCTTCAGAAGGTGGACTATCAGCCAACCCAAGGAGCTTCTGACCTATCAGTCTAATAATTAATTCCATAACTTTGCATATTAGGCTTGGAAGTGAAAAACAAGGGCACTGGCAACCTACAAAGACTGGACCCATCCCAATTTGGGTTTAAGGGAAGGTCATGGCTACTAACCTGGTAGATTTCTTTGAGAGGATCACCAAGGAAATGGATGAAGGTAAAACAGTGCATCTGATGATGTCAATTTTCAGTCATTCCTCAGCTAATGGGGTTGGATCCGACTTGGCCATTTATACTAACTTGTGGCCTCCAACAAACTCTCAACCTCTTTCCCTACCGATAGTGTGCCACCCCTAACATCCCTCCGATCTTGTTTGCCGCTTTTGTGTCTAGTTGTGGTTGCCTTCAACTCCCGAGTTTGCAGTGAAAGATGTCAGTTTTTGATATTTCTTTTCTAAAAAAAAATCCTTGTATACGACTATTTCTTTAATCTTTAATTTTATTTTTAAGTCTTTTCTACTGTCCTTTGTCATACACTTTTGAGTGTAAACTTTCCTGCTGTCATTGGTGGCTTAACTTTACTTCCCTTCTCCCTTTTTACACTTAGTGTATACTACTTTCATTACCATAGTTGGTATTTTCCCCTATCTACAAGATTAATGTAGTTCTTTAATACCATTGTTTGTATTTTACCTTTCCTCCTCTTTCTGGCTTTAAAAAAAAAAAAGTTTAGTTTTTCTCTTGTCATGATTTTTTCTTTAAAAATGTCTGAAAAGGGTTCAACAGGATTTACAAAATGTGATAAGTGTAGACACAAGTTGCCTTATTCTGATGCCCACAATTTTTGTGTGTATTGCTTGGGTTTGGATCATTTACAACAGGGCTGCACTATCTGTGGTGAGTTAAACCTCCGAGTGCTAGCTGACAGGAAGAATAAATTGATTTTAAAAGGCTTGCTGCCAGCCATTACTGGGGTTCAGTCACCCAAACAAATCCAGAGACCGTGCAAAAAAGGTCTAAACCTTCTGATTGATTCTTCAGCATGGATTCTGATGAAGTTGTGTTATAAACTTATGAAAGCGCTCAGTCCTTATCCTGTTGGAGTCCTTATTCTGTTGGTCAATAAAGTGGATTTTAGTGGGACTTCTGTCCTTTTGCTTCTTGCACAGAGGGTTTGTCTTTTTTCGTTGGTTACTGGTCCAGTGTGATTCTTCAGCTTCTTCATCTGAACCTAAAAAGAAGAAAGAGAAATTGAATCTGAAATTACTTATGGTCTGACCCTGTTCAGATCCATTCAAGCCTATTTCGGATCCTACACCCTCTGATCCGAAACATTTACCAAGGACGACTTATTCTCCAAGTCTGGATCCAGTCCCATCTGGAGTGCGCGCTCCCTTTTTAGAGAGACTCTCCAAATCCCCATCCCTAGTATCTTCTTGTTCCTGCAGGAGTCTCACGGAAGCAGATGTGGAAAGGATGATGAGAAATTCTTCATGGTGCAGATTCAGATGGGAGATTTCACGGTTCCTACCCCTTCGAGTCAGGAAGTCAGATCATCTACTACTCTACCCATTGCAGCTCCTTCTCTAATCCAACCTGTTGTTTGAGACTTTGGATCTGAGCATTCCAGGTCCATCTGTTTAGGATCCAAACAGAGCACCATCTTCAGATCCAAATACTGCTATGAGTGCACCGGGTCTGACATCCTCATAGCAGGGTAACTCTCTGAGCTGAAGCATCCCTGTTGGATCCAGTAGGTTAGAGTCAATTCCGAGGTTTTCTGAGCCATGTCTTCCTCTTGGAGCTTTGGCACTGGATAGCTTAGCTCGACTTCTGCCTCGGGTGGATTGTTGTTGGGATGGAGGGAGATGACAAGCCAGAAACTTGCTTTCTCAGCTCCATTGTCTTCCTTCTCCCTCTTTCTGCCTTTGAGGTTGTGAAGCGTGTATTCTCTGCTCCGGCAGGCAGATGGGTCCTTCCCTCTCAGATCTACCATCTACTTTTCAGATGACTTTGCACCATGGTCCTCAGCATTCTACCCCACAGGGACAGCCAGCTGAAAGCTTCTAGACTGCCCAGCTGGGTATCTTATTCTCTTTTGATACTTCACCAGACCACCCCACAGAGGAAGTCACTAGGAAGAGAGTGCAAAAGGATGCACTTGGACTCTCCAAGAGTCTGTCACTGAGGATACTGATTTCGATGAAGGAGACTGGTCCCCAAAATCACCACCCAATGACGTTTCACTTGGAGACCTTCTTGAGATCCTTAAGCAGATGGGTGGCTGGACCTTCCAAGGCCCTACACCAGTGGAATCAGTATTTCTGGAAGCCTTTGGGACCAGCCCACCTACCTCTTGGGTTACTCTGCCCACCGATGAGCTTATTGATTTTATCTGTAGGCAGGCGTGGAAGGAACCTGAGAAGTTTGAGCCAGTTCCCAGGAGACCAGACTGGATTCTGGCACCACCAGTAGGCAGGGAATTTGGGGGTAAAGGGGTGTCAGTAGATGGTCATGGCGGCAGCTGCAAAAAAGGAACTTGCGGAACAGAATTTCATTGTCCATCCTCCTAATAGATAGTCTAAGACGATTGACAGATTTGGGAAGTGTGTTTATGCTTAAACGACTTTTGCACTTAGATCGTTGAACTATTTGGCACATTTTACATGACTTCAAAGAGATTTGATTAAAAAGGTGTCAAAATCTCTTTCTGGAACTGAAACTGCTGACGCTTAATCTTCAGTAGTCTCTCAGTTGGCTACTCTACAAGCTATATCTAATTCATCCATGAGGTTTATCTCGCATGCTGCAGAAGGCGCCTCAAGGGAACAGGTTCAGGTATTTTCATCAGGAGGCATGCCTAGATGCACCTGTATGATTTTGCAGAGCCTTCCAAGTCCTCGTTTGTCAAAGCTCCCTTTCACTGTACTTTTATTCGACCCCATAGTGAAGGACATGCTCTCCATTTGTGAGAAAGATGGACCTTGTCTGCAGTGTGTGTGTGTGTGTGTGGGGGGGGGGTGTTTTTTAACTCCTCAAAGGACCTTTTCCAGGAATCAATGGAGAGGTTGAAAGATGTGGTTCAGCAAGTCTCTGGGTCCTTTCCAGGACACACATGGAGGCAGTTCCCCAGAGGCAGAGGGGGAGAGCAGTAATGGAAGGCAATGTCCCTGTGGCAGAAGAAGCCCGCAAAACTGGGGGTCTAGAGATTCCTTTTCCCACAGACCCTTTCAACGCTCCTGAAGGGGAGGCCTGATTGCCTACCTGTGGTGGCAATCAGGGGTCATTTATTTCTGCACCAGACACCCTGGCTTGATAATAAAAGACAGTTGGGTGCAGAGAATTATTTCCAGAGGTTATATAATTCTATTTTCCATACCTCTTCCATTGTCAAGAAAATTTCCTGATGTTTCACCCAGTCAGAGGAAAGTAGCAGCACTAGAAATCCAAAAGCTGCTGGAATAAGAGTTGTCCAGGAGGTCCCACTAGACCAAATAGAATCCAGAACTTACTCAACATTCTTTTTAGTGCCAAAGAAAACAAGGGACTGGAGACCCCTTTTGAATCTCAGTTTATTGAACAAGTCAGTTTAACGCACACAGTTCAAGATGGTCATGGTTCAGTTCATTCTGTCCTTTCTGGGTAAGGACAATTGGATGTTCTTGGTGGATCTTCAGGATACATACTATCACATAAAGATGAACAGATGATCCAGAAGGTACTTCTGCATCAGGCGGGAGCCAGTCACTGTCAGTTCAGAGAACTGCCCTTTGGCCTCACCACAGCCTCCAGGGTGTTCACCAAGTGCATGGCAGTGGTAACAACTCACTTGAGACTGCAAGAATTCCAGGTGTTTCCATATTTAGATGACTGGTGCATTACCACAACGACCAGGCATCGACTGATAGATACACAAGATCCGGTGCTGCAGACTTGTTCACATCGTGGAGTAACCATATATTACAAGTCTCATTTACATCCAACCCAGATGTTAGAATTCATAGTAACAGTGTTCAACACAGTATCTATGGTAGCTTCTCTTCCACTGTCAGGATTGCAAATAAGGATGCAGGTCAGGAAAATAATTTGCAGTACCAGTATTTCAGCCCATTTTATTGTGCAAACCCTCATATCAGATTTAACCAGCAACAGTTTGTGCCTTTAGCAAGATTCCACATGAGAATTTTACAGTGGATGCTAGCAGCACAATAGCAGATGCTTTCTCAACCCATGCAGCAAAGATAAAAATAACTCTGGTATACAAACAATACCTTTGCTGGTGAATGCAGTCACCACATGTGTTACAAGGTCATCCTTTCATCCTCCCTCAGCCCAAGACCATAATGACCACAGATGCTTCCCAGATTGGGTGGGTGTGGGGCATTTCCTGGGGAAACAGTCCAAGGATGTTGGTCCCCCGAAGAGGTCAGTTTGCATATCAGTGTTCTGGAGATGAGAGCGGTGCTTTTGGCGTTGCAGACATTCCAAGACTCTCTCCCCCTCAGGACATTTGCAGTCTAGACAACGACAGTAGTTTGGTACATCAGAAAACAAGTGGGAACCAGATTACATCCCCTGTGTTGAGAAGCACTGTGTGTGGCAGTGGGCGATATCTTCCAACCTCTTTCTAATAGCAATGTATATTCCTTGGAAGTCCAAAGTGATAACAGACAAACTGAGCAGGTCCATCTTACTACTTCATGAGTGGTCTCTCAACAACAGTGACAGAAATCATTTTCAGTCAGTGGGCCAGCCTTGCTGCAATGTTTTTGGAACTCCCCTAAATGACAAGTGCAGCAGCAGTTTTGCCCTGATTCCCCCCCACCCCACCCACACACACACACACACACACACACACACACTCGGAAGAATCACAGAGAGATGCTGTAGGCCACGATTTGACCCCCAGGTCTTCTGCATGCTTACCCCCCCTGGTCTCAAATTCCTTCAGAAAGCAGCCTGTTTGAAGAGCAAAGTCATCTTCATTGCACCTTACTGTCCTTGACAGATTTGGTTTCCTTTCTGTGGGTGTCCTCTACTATATCCACCTTGGATTCTGGATCAAATTCCAGTGCTCCTGTCTCCTTCAACATGCGTAGTTCACCTGGATATCTCAAATCTCTAACAGTGTGGTTTCTCCAGTTCCTTTAATAGCCAGGCAGTCCTTGCTGTCTTCCACTGTACATTCCATACTTTTATTTTTCCATAAACCTTCTACCAGGAAACTCTACACGGGTAAATGGAAAAGGTTCGTTTATTGGGCAAAGCAGAATCAGACCTCCTTCTTAGCTCCAGTTCAGTCTGTTCTAGAATTTTTAGCGAGTTTATTTAATGAGGGTGCTAGTGCATCAACTGGTAGTTTTTAATGTGCAGCAATCTTTAACTTTCATGCTAGGTTCCAAAATTCTTCATGGTCTTCCTCCAAAATGTGCAAGGCCTTTTTGAGAGTTAATCTGCTAAGACCCCCTTATAAAGACCATATGCCACCATGGGATTTAAATTTGGTACTGCAAGCCTTAATTGCTTCTCCCTTTGAACCTGCAGCTAAATGTGATCTTAAATTTTTGACCTGGAAAACCATCTTTTTAGTTGCAATTACATATGTTAGAAGAATTTCAGAAATTCAATATTCTAGGCCTCCATATTTGATTTTTCATAAGGATATTGCCATGTTGCGTACCAGTGCTTCCTTCCTAAGGTGGTGTCAGAATCCAAAATCAACCAGTCCATTCATTTGCCAGTATTCTTTCCAAAATTTACAAATAAAGGGGAACATATGCTGCACTTACTGGATATTCATAGACAATTGTTTCTATCTACACACACAAATGAGATTATAAAGACAGATCAGCTGTTTGTGTCCTTTGCACATAATAAATTGGGCAAATCTGTTAAAAAGGTAACTCTTGCTAGATGGTTGACAGATTGCATTTCATTTATCTATAGCACATTGAATCTCCCCTTACCAAAGCCATTAAAGGCTCATTCAGCCAGATCTATGGCAACCTCTGCTACATTCCAGTCTAGAACTCCTGTGGAAGATGTATGTATGGCTGCAGCTTTTTTCCCCCAATATCTTTATTAAATTTCCACAAGTAACAAAGGCAATCTTAGATTTATATAAATGAAAAACATACAAAATGAAATAACTTTAGTTGTAAACAATTTACATCACAGACACCATTGAAACAACTGTAGTTGTAAACATTACTAATCACTTATAAACATTCTAATCATTGGCAGTTGAGCATTCTGTAGCTCATTCAAATCCTGCCGCTTAAACCTCATTCCTGCTCTGCATATACTTTTCCCACAATTCCCATTTTTTTCTATGTAGTTTGCTCCTTCCCTTTTCTAAAGATCCCAATTCTAGTTGTTTTATCTTCGTTACTCTATTCACTACTTATAGTAAAATTGGTCTAGATTTTGATTTCCATTTTCTAGTAATTGCTTTTTGGCAGCCACCATAATTAGACTCAGCAAGGCTTTACTATGTCTAGGCAATTCCAGTTTTGTAGCATAACTAAAAAAAAATAATCTGTTCCCAGCTACCTCTTTCTTGCCCATCACACCTCCAGCATTTGCTATCCACCTGAGGAAAATTTACTTTGGGTGTAAAAATACCTATGTAAACATTTCCAGGCAAAGATCTTAAATATTCTAGATTTTGTAGCATATTTGGGAGATATACATTTTCCCCTCCATTGTCTCTCTGTGAATTGCTTATCCAGTCTCTCTTCCCCAATCCTTTCTAAGCTCTGATTGATTCTTGTAATTATCATGCAGTATTTTATATGTTTTACTGATTATTCCTTTTTTAACGGCAGCTTATGTTCTACATTCTATTAAAAACTCTACCAACGCTGGTCTTTCATTTAGGAGCCCCTTATTCCTTTCCCTTTGCCTGTACTCTATCAATCCTTGATAGGGAAGGCAGTCTCTAACCTGCAGTTCAGATAAATCTTTGGCCTCTTCCCATTTTGTTACCTTTCCCTTTCTAGTTATTTGTTCCCAATACCTTGGTTCCTTTGCCAATTTTCTACAATAAATTCCAGCCCCCTCCTGCGTATTATTTGTATCCCTGACCACAGTCAGCCCTATTGGCAAAATCTCTCTTCTCCATTCTCGTACTGGTTTGGTTCTTGGAATACTCCCTGCTATTTTATGAATATAATATTCTGTATGATTTTGGTCATTCTCCTTAAGAGTCTGCATACAAAATCCTAATCTCTCCTTATTTCATGAGCTTCCTCCCTGCATCGTCATCATCCCTTTCCACCTTGAATTATAGTTTTCTGCCTATGCTATGTGTAAGAGCCTTAACTGTGTTGCTCTAAAATACATCCTCAAATTAGGTAATCCTAGTCTACTTTATTCTATTGGTAGAATCATTTTATCCCACTTGACCCTTGCTGTCTTCCCTTCCCAGATAAAATCCTTCAACTTTTTTTTTAATTGCTGTCCACACTTTCTCCTATGGTTGATAAAAGTATGCCTGACCTGTGTATAAGACTAAAGGGACTAAAAACATTTTAATGGCTTGTACCTTAATATCCATATCCATATAACAAAACTTCCAGTTTCTCAATTTTTGTATTATCTTCTGTTTAGTCTCTTCCCACATATCCTTAGCTGCCACCGCAGAGTTATTTCTAATCAATACTCCTAAATACTTCATTTTATCATGTCCGCATTAATATGGATATTGTTGGACTAATTTGCGTGTGGGTACATAATTTACTGCTACTGCCTTTGTTTTAGCTTCATTCATTTTGTATCCTGAGAAGATTTGAAACTGTCTTAAAATGTTCCACAACACTGTCATTTCCCTTTCTGGTTTTGTTATGTATAGAATAATATCTGCAAATAAAGCCAGCTTTTCCTGACGACCATACCAGTTATATCCTTGAATTTGAGTCCCTTATTTTCTTTGCCAGTGGTTCTAAATATAGTGCAAACAACAAAGGGAGAAAGCAGACAACTCTGCCTGGTTCCTCTACTCAAGCAGAAATTATCGGAGAGGACCCTGCCCACTTTAATTTGCACCTTCGATCCCTCATATATTCTTCTAATCAACCTTGTAGTTGTATCAGGGAAAGCAAATGCTTCCATTGCCTGCTCATGAAGTCCCAGTCTACTATCAAATGCTTTCTCTGCATTAAGACCCACCAATAAAAGTGGTACTTTCTTACATTCTGCTTCCCTGTGGATCATCAGTGTTCTGTTAATATTGTCAAAAGTATGTCTCCTCTCCACAAAACCACACTGATCCATATCTGTCAGTTCTGGTATCTCGTTTGCCATTCTTTTAGCCATTATAGACATAAGCACTTTATAATCTTGGTTTAATAATGAAATGGACCTTTATGAAGCTGGATCCAATGCATCTTTACCCTTTTTAGGTATTACCGTTATCACCGCCTTCTTCCAGGATGCTGGAATTTCTCCTCCTCTTAAAATACTGTTAAACAAAACCTTCCAGATCTTTTATCATTTTTTCCCCCTCCTAACTTTCAAACCAATAGCATCAATTCCTGGGGACTTTCCTGTAGATTGGTTATACATAGCCATTTTTATCTCATCCCTTCCTATCCGGTTAGTAATTGAGCCTCATCGACCTCTGACTTTGGCATATTTAATTCTTCCATAAACATTTCTATTTGTACCTTTTCTTGATTTCCATATTTCTCTGCTTTATACAAAAATGTTCATACAATTTCCAAAGTATTTCTAATACTTCTACGGGGTCTCTTGTTATAGGCTCCCTAAGCTTGGTGACTGCCCTTTCCACTTTTTGTTGCTTGAGTTGCTGTGCTAAAAGTTTTTATGCTGTAGAATTATTATCAAAAGAAAAAAAAAACAGTTGGTTAACAGCAGTCTTTCTAAACTCATGCATATTATTGAGGTAATCCCTTATTTTCTATTTAGCATTCTACAGTTGCTCCTTTTCTTGTTTTGAGAGATTTCCCCTATTTTACAGTACTTTAACATTTGTCAGTCCCTCTAAAGAATTCTTGTTACTATTTAGCCAGATCTCCCTTTCTTTTATTTCCAACCTAGTTTTAAACTCCACTTTAATTTTATCCCACTTCTTAACTATGTTTAGAGACTAGTAGCTCTTGAAATAAGTCCACAACCCATTCCTTAAATTCCTGTCTTTTCAACCAGTAGATGGGGAAGCGCCAGTGTCTCCTTTTCATTTCATTACCTTGCGTTTTTATTTTAGTTATTGGTGCATGATCTGTTAGTTATTGGGTGCGTTTCAAGACCTTCAATTAAATGGACATGTTCCTGTGAGATACAAAAACTGGGCTAGGCTAGATAGATTTTATATCTCTGTAAGTAATATGTAAATTCACTCCGAACTCCTAGTACTGAATTCACATCTTCCATGCCAAACATTTTTATTAATTTCTTCAAAAATGTACTCTCCCTTGTTATATTATCCATTCTAGGCCCTCCAGACACATCTTCATTGTTGCAAACCAAATTCCAGTTTCCACATATAAGTAATATTCCTTGCTGAAAGCTGATTATTTCTCCCAAAATTTTCTTAAGCTCCATTATCAGTTTTAAGAGGGATGTAAATGCTTGCCAGTGTAATACTCCTCCCTAGCCAGTAGCCCCTTAGTACTATGATCCAAGTAAAACAAAAAGATGAATAGTTTCCTCACAAGCTTTCCATATATATATATATATATATATATATATATATATATATATATATATATATATATATATATACACACACGTACACACACGCACACTTTTTATCAGGCAAGGAAGTGGTTTATTGTGCTGTAAAACAGTGTTATTGGTACACATGTTCAATTCACATCCCTTCCCCCATCAGTGTGCCATTTGAGCTGGTCCTGCCCTACTTATTAGCTGTCATAATAATATAACCCTTATGTACTTTAAATACAATTTATAATGATGTGGTATCTCTCATTTAACCAGATTATTAAGTAGATTGTCTGTGATTTTATCCAAGACAATATACTACATGGCTGGAAATATATCAACCTTAGTCCATTTGGCAATCAAAAAAATATATAAGTATACACATATACACTTTGCATGTAAAAAATTAATTGTAAAAATCATATTCTATTTTCATAACCTATTGTTAACAAATATTGCTTTCATCCTTCTAGACTTCTTCAGGTCTGTGTACAAGAACCCTAAAAACTATCTATAAAAATATATATAATTGTATAATTAGTTAGTATTGTTATTGTACATCATTTTGAATAAATTGGAAAAAAGAGAACCAGAAAAAGAAAAAAATAATAAGAAAAAATGTATGATGATGGAAACAAAATATACACTTAAATTACTGATTTAAAATGGTATTGAAAACCAACTGGTAGAGTAAAATAAAATTAGTCATGTAAACAATGTGGCAATTTTCTAAGTTCCAGTGCACTTTTAATTTTTAATTAAATGGTAGTAGTTTAGTCCAGGCTTCCTAAAAGAGTTCAGCTTTAATTGCCACGAGTTCATGTTTCTCCAGAGTATTCGGGATGTCTCCTTCAAGATCACCCATGTCTATGAGATCCAGGATCTGGAACTTAAAACCTGTGTGTCTTTTATAAAGAAAAAGGCTTTTAGCTAGTGCATTATTTTTACATCAGAGCAGATTTCTGACAGATGACATGAAATCCTACGCTTGAGTTTATTTACAGTCTTGCCCGCATAGATTGCATCACATTCATTGCACTGTGCCCTGTAAATTACTTTTGTAGTGTCACTCACTGCACTGGTCTTAATAGTTTTTATTGCCCTTATTTAAAGAAAATCATCACCTTGCTGTATAAATATACAAAATGTACAATTAGTTTCACATCTTTTAGTGTTTCTCTCATATGGTGTAGGTTTAAATTCAACAAAACTTCTAATGTTCCTGGCCTTCCTATAAACAAAGGATGGCGATTCACCTAAGATGTTAATCAGAAAAGGGTTTCCTGTGACAGTGTCCCAGTTTTCTTCAATACAATTTTTTATACTGTGATAATCAAGTGTACGTCAGGCTAGAGAATGGCTAGAGAAGGCTTTTTCGTCAGGAAATATTGAAGCTGAAAGAAGGGCGCCTGCTAACATTGGATTTAAGGACAAATGTAAGCAATTTCAATATCAGCTTACTAAATATAAAAATCTAAGTTTGGACAATTTTTATTTTTATTTAAAGAAATGTATAGAACAAAAGATTGTGCCTAAGGGCCTAAGGTTGAGTAAATTTCCAAACAATGCAATGAATGATAATGAATTTTTTAAAACTATTTCCAATATACTTAATGATTGTGGTTTAACAATTCTGAAGGCTATGATAGAAAATAATGGTAAAAATATGATATGTAAAAAAAGAGATTGATGTTCTAAGAACAGAAATCATGAATGACCTATTATTTACAGTGACTGAATATAAAAATATGTATTATAAAACATTACAAGATGTTAACCATATTATTAACAAAAATTGTAAAAGGAAAATGGTGAAGTTAGATAGGGACATAGGAGAATACAAAGATGGTAAGGCATATGTTCTACACAAAACAAAAAGGTACTATTCATTTGGTAAACAATACCATCAGACGGAATATAAAGAGAATATTAATAACACCTATAGATTAGAACAAGGTGCTGAGGTTAATCATGAATATTTAGGGGAATAGTGATGAATTTATTGAATCAGAGGACCCTTTAGGGGGGGGATACAAGAACTAAGAAGGTCAGAGAGAATAAGGAATCGGAATGGTCAGCAGTCGTATGCAGAAATAACTGGGAACCAGACAGGGAGATACAAGCAGAGAGGCTGGGACAGGAGATGAATAGTGGATTGTATACATCTACCCCAGTAAAAGCTATTATGGAACAGCCTAGTTCATTGATTTCAATTAATAAAAAGAGTGGAATAGATGTAAATAGATTTAGTTTGGACAATGGAACCCAGTTAGAGGATATAGATGAGGCATTAAAGTTTAATCGGAAAAGTATTGTGTATACATATAGTAATTTCAATATATTCAACTATACCGACACTGTGATAACACATGGACATTTTGAACTTTTTACAAAAGGTTTTACCTTTGTACCTGTTAAAAAAACCCAAGAATAGAAGAGATAGTCTTGGATATTAAACTGTTTACAAGAAAGTTAAATTTAGCAGTTATGTATTTAGACAATGCTAACCATGAGAACAAAACATTAACTAAAAGTAGCACATATAATCCTCCTTTGCAGCAGGACATATGCAATTTTGAAATATGTGCTCTTAACATGGTTAGAGATGAGTACAAAAGGAGACCCAAAATTAGTGATAACCTTACAGAACAAGAGAGAATCATCTTGAAAGAACTTAGTGGTAATAGAAAACTAAGAGTTATGAAACCAGACAAGGGTGGTGATGTGGTACTAATGGATAGTTGGGATTACACTGAAAGAATGCACAAAATCTTGGACAATGATTCCAGGTACTGAATTATTTCTATGAACGAACTGAGCATTCTATATAAACAAATTGATTTAATTCTTGAAGATAATTTATTCCAAGGACTTATAGACATGGAATTATATAACTTCTTGAAAGTTCCCAAACCTGTTATACCTGAAATCTTTGGTATCCCAAAAATACATAAAGATGTGGAGAATCCCCCAATGAGACCATTAGTAACATCTAGGGGATTTAAAACACAACCCCTGGCAATATATGTGGATACTAAACTAAAAAAGTTCCATTTAAACTACGAACACATTTTGATAGATTCCTGGGATTTTTTGAAAAAGTTTAGCACGATACCATTCCATGAAGATTATTCTTTTATAACAATTGATGTTAAAGATTTATTTTCTGTAATTCCACATAAAGAAGGAATGGTTTGAAAATATGGTCAGCGAATTTAAGATGTTAAACCCAGATGAATTTAAATTAGTTCTGGAAAATATGGAGCTAGTGTTGAAATATAATTTTATATATTTTCAGGGAGACATTTACCATCAACTTGACGGAGTGGCCATGGGTTCGGCATGTGCCCCCATTTATGCAAACATCATAATGCTATTTTGGGAGAAAACTTACATCTTTCAATCAATATATCAGCAATACATTAAAAAATATTTTCATTTTTTGGATGACATTATTATTATTATTTGGGATGGTCCATGTGAAGTTGTAGTACATTTTATGGAATATATTAACACTACCACCGAGTTTCTTAGTTTTACTTATACGATTAATAAAGAAGAAATACATTATTTGGATGTTAAAATAAAAAAGGATTATACGAAGAAGCAATATAAATCAACAATTTATAGAAAAGAATGTTATTCAAATTCGTATTTACAATATAAAAGTGACCACCCTTACCATTTGAAAAGAAATATAATTAAAGGACAAATGATAAGGGTGTCCAGAATGACAACTGAGTTCAGTGACTTTATAAGGGAATTGGATTCTATACATGTAATGTTCAATGAAAGAGGTTATCCGAATAAGATCATTGAAAAAGTTAAGAAAGAAATAATAAAGAACCGTAATAGTAGATATGGACCACTATTAGTTGATAGACTATTTCAGATAGGGACAACAAATAATGAGATTATTACTGAAATGACAAAGTAACAACAACAAAAGGAACAGGTGTAGAAAAAGATATACCACTGTTAATTTTAACTTATTATTCTGACATTGGGTGGGTCAAAAAAGGCATTAATGGAATTTGTAATATGTTCAAGACAATGCCAACAAGAATAAATATATTCCAACAACAACTTAGATACACATTCTGGAGAAATATGAATTTGAATAACATTCTAGAGAGTAAGAAGAGACGAGTAAAAGAAGGAGCATTAAGTAGAGTAGGAACACACAGATGTGGTAGGTGTGCACAGTGCTCCTATATTGCCTGTGTTAAGGAGGTTAAAATCCCTAGCATAAATTTTTCTATCAAGAGCTATGAATATGCTAGCTGCTATACTAAGGGAGTGGTTTATTTAACTTATTGCGAGTCACGCTAGGGTTATTATGTTGGAAAGACTGAAAGACATCTAAGGAATCGCATATATGAACATATTAGGGATATAAATAGAAGAAATGAGAACAATGCAATTTATAGACATTCTTCCATTTGTCAGAATATGAATATAAAATTTTGGGTCCTTGAAGTAGTGAAACAAAAAGAAAGGAAAGGAGATTGGGAAACATTCCTGGAGTTTCGCGAAATGATTTGGCAAATGAGGTTGGACTCTTGCGTATACCCAGGAATGAATGACCAGATTTCCATTAAACCTGCTTTGAAACTACTGTCATTGAATCCTAAAAAGAATATATAAGTATTAATGTAATATACATCATACTACATGGATTCCTTTTAGTAACATTTTAACATTTTAGATAACTTTGTCATACTTCCGTTTATCATGAATTCACTAAGTTAATATTATTTATTAATTATTATTTTAAAAAAAAATTCCAAAAAGGTTTTAACATATTTACCTAATTATGAAGATATATATATTTTTTTTATATTAAAGATTTTTGGAATAATTATAGTAATTATGTGACATATGTTTGGAATTATAAATTTTGTACACAATATGTTTTTTACACTGTTTAAGGGCAATTACATACTCATCACAATCTAGTCTTAGCCTTCGCAACTTATTTGATATTTAGTTATTTAGATATCTATTAGATTATTAATATGTAATATATTAACATATAGATTTGTGTATATATATACATAACATGCAAAAAATGTTTTTTCCAAGTCGATAGGGTTATATGATTTTTTAAAAATGGTTTTTAATACATTTTTTTTCCTTTTTCTGGCTAGTTATTTGATTTGGATTGGATTAACAACATAGTTGATTTGAATTTTATTAATTGAATCATTGATTCTTTGGGAGTATATTTAAAGAATGTGAATTGTTTGCAACTTCAGATTCTGATGAAGTCTCGCGGTTCGAGACGAAAGCGCGCTCAATCTGGTTGTTTTATGTGGAAATAAAGAGCTTTGGTTTTACTTTGGAAGAGTTCGCCTTTCTATAGTATTGTGGTGTTGGAGGACAACCTTTATTGTGCCAAACAGTGAATTTTATTTTTGTGTTTTGGTGCTACATGTTCGTGTGGCTTGTGGTTACTAATTTCCAAAGTATTTCTAATACCTTCTACAGGGTCTCTTGTTATAGGCTCCCTAAGCTTGGTGACTGCCCTTTCCACTTTTTGTTGCCTGAGTTGTTGTGCTAAAAGGTTTTGTGCTGTAGAATTATTATCAAAAGAAAAAAAAAACAGTTGGTTAACAGCAGTCTTTCTAAACTCATGTGTATTATTGAGGTAATCCCTTATTTTCTATTTAGCATTCTACAGTTGCTCCTTTTCTTGTTTTGAGAGATTTCCCCTATTTTACAGTACTTTAACATTTGTCAGTCCCTCTAAAGAATTCTTGTTACTATTTAGCCAGATCTCCCTTTCTTTTATTTCCAACCTAGTTTTAAACTCCACTTTAATTTTATCCCACTTCTTAACTATGTTTAGAGACTAGTAGCTCTTGAAATAAGTCCACAACCCATTCCTTAAATTCCTCTCTTTTCAACCAGTAGATGGGGAAGCGCCAGTGTCTCCTTTTCATTTCATTACCTTGCGTTTTTATTTTAGTTATTGGTGCATGATCTGTTAGTTATTGGGTGCGTTTCAAGACCTTCAATTAAATGGACATGTTCCTGTGAGATACAAAAACTGGGCTAGGCTAGATAGATTTTATATCTCTGTAAGTAATATGTAAATTCACTCCGAACTCCTAGTACTGAATTCACATCTTCCATGCCAAACATTTTTATTAATTTCTTCAAAAATGTACTCTCCCTTGTTATATTATCCATTCTAGGCCCTCCAGACGCATCTTCATTGTTGCAAACCAGATTCCAGTCTCCACATATAAGTAATATTCCTTGCTGAAAGCTGATTATTTCCCCAAAAATTTTCTTAAGCTCCATTATCAGTTTTAAGAGGGATGTAAATGCTTGCCAGTGTAATACTCCTCCCTAGCCAGTAGCCCCTTAGTATTATGATCCAAGTAAAACAAAAATAGATTAATAGTTTCCTCACAAGCTTTCTATATATATATATATATATATATATATATATATATATATATATATATATATATACATACATACACACACACACACACACACACACGCACAGTTTTATCAGGCAAGGAAGTGGTTTATTGTGCTGTAAAACAAAGTGTTATTGGTACACATGTTCAATTCACATCCCTTCCCCCATCAGTGTGCCATTTGAGCTGGTCCTGCCCTACTTATTAGCTGTCATAATAATATAACCCTTATGTACTTTAAATACAATTTATAATGATGTGGTATCTCTCATTTAACCAGATTATTAAGTAGATTGTCTGTGATTTTCTCCAAGACAATATACTACATGGCTGGAAATATATCAACCTCAGTCCATTTGGCAATCAAAAAAAATATATAAGTATACACATATACACTTTGCATGTAAAAAATGAATTGTAAAAATCGTATTCTATTTTCATAACCTATTGTAAACAAATATTGCTTTCGTCCTTCTAGACTTCTTCAGGTCTGTGTACAAGAACCCTAAAAACTATCTATAAAAATATATATAATTGTATAATTAGTATTGTTATTGCACATTATTTTGAATAAATTGGAAGAAAGAGAACCAGAAAAAGAAAAAATAATAAGAAAAAAATGTATGATGATGGAAACAAAATATACACTTAAATTACTGATTTAAAATGGTATTGAAAACCAACTGGTAGAGTAAAATAAAATAAAATTAGTCATGTAAACAATGTGGCAATTTTCTAAGTTCCAGTGCACTTTTAATTTTTAATTAAACGGTAGTAGTTTAGTCCAGGCTTCCTAAAAGAGTTCAGCTTTAATTGCCACGAGTTCATGTTTCTCCAGAGTATTCGGGATGTCTCCTTCAAGATCACCCATGTCTATGAGATCCAGGATCTGGAACTTAAAACCTGTGTGTCTTTTATAAAGAAAAAGGCTTTTGGCTAGTGCATTATTTTTACATCAGAGCGGATTTCTGACAGATGACATGAAATCCTACGCTTGAGTTTATTTACAGTCTTGCCCGCATAGATTGCATCACATCCATTGCACTGTGCCCTGTAAATTACTTTTGTAGTGTCACTCACTGCAATGATCTTAATAGTTTTTATTGCCTTTATTTAAAGTAAATCATCACCTTGCTGTTTAAATATACAAAATGTACAATTAGTTTCACATCTTTTAGTGTTTCTCTCATATGGTGTAGGTTTAAATTCAACAAAACTTCTAATGTTCCTGGCCTTCCTATAAACAAAGGATGGCGATTCACCTAAGATGTTAATCAGAAAAGGGTTTCCTGTAACAGTGTCCCAGTTTTCTTCAATACAATTTTTTATACTGTGATAATCAAGTGTATGTCAGGATGCAGCAATTTTTGCATTTGTTATTCTCCGTGGAATTTCTAACATTCTCCTACTGGGGAGGTTGAGTGAAGGTGCTTCAGTCCTTTTCAGTTCTATAATGGGTTCCAGGGTGTTTAACATCTGACTTTCATAGCCTCTCACTAGAAAATAATTCTCTAAGTTGTTCAGGTTTCTCCAAAATGGTTCCAGCTCTGTAGTAATTCTAGCTAATCTATAGCCTTGAGACTTCACTACATTATACTTGTTTTTTGTAGGATGTAGACTTTTACTTTGGAGTAATAAGTTAACCCTCGTTGGTTTTCTGAATAGATCAGTGGTGATTCTGTTACTGTTGGTGTCCTTGGAAATCTGCATATCTAAGAAAGTGGTTGAAGTATATCTATGGGAAGAGGTAAACTTCAGAAAGGGGGTTGTTTGATTGTGGTAAGTGATAAAATCTCCAAGCTGCAAGGTGTCACTTTCCCATACAATAAAGATATCACCAATAAACCGTAAATAGTAAGTGATATGCTGCATGTAGTCTGCGTTGTTTAAAATAAAGTCCTCCTCCCACTTGCCAAGGTCTATGTTAGCTATGCTGGCAGCCATGGCAGCCCCCATTGCTATAACAGTTTTTTGTTTGTAGTGTTTGCCATTGAAAGTAAAGAAATTGAAGTCCAGTGCAAGATTAACGAGCTTGCTTGACTTTTGCAGTTGTACCTGTGTACCTTGATTATGTTAAGAGTCCACAGCTGCTGTTATACAGTAATTGTGAGGGAGCACTGTGTACAAGGATTCCACATCAATAGTTAATAGAGTACTGTTTGCTTCCACTGTAATGTTTATTTTCCTCAGAAAATCCATTGAATCTCTTGTGTATGATTTATTCTTTTCTGCTAAAGGTTTCAGCAAGTAATCGAGGTAAATGGCTTCAGTAAGGGAACCTCCACTTGCTACTACTTGTCTATAAGGATCCCTGAATTGGTGTGGAATTCCAGCATTTTAAAACATGGATAATGACAGGCTAAAAGATTTACTAACTGTACCTATCTGGAATTATACAGAAGCAGATCAGAGGCAAACGGATACAGAAAATGGACAGGGAAGAATGGGCCCAGAAAATATGAATTCAGAGACTTTTTCTAAACTAGAAAGGCAACTGTGAAATGCATGCACGGTCTCTACTGGGAACACATTTATTTACAACAAAGCATAGATACAAATCAGTGTGCTTTTTTTCCATGCTTGCATAGGGAAATGACTGGGTAAAAACCACAGGCATTATCCAGTAACAAGTTTATTTCAAAGCATATTAATTGTTTGTGTCTTTCGTCTTTTCCCGGTTAGGGGTCCCCACAGCGGAACTCCGGTCCGCTAATGATTGACAGTAGAGTTTTACGTGCTGGCTTGCCGGGACTACCGTACAACCTTCAACGAAGGAACACCCGTTCACACATGCAGCCACACAGAAGACGCTCTGAGAATCGAAGGGCAACGTCTAACTGTGAGGCGACAACACTACCGCAGCAGCACCACCACAACAGTATTTCAAAGCATGTAAATGAAGAAGAATATTAAATAACGTAAGTCTTTCTTTCTGATAAACAAGATACCCTTAGCAGTTCAGTGTCTGGTTTGCGTGTCACTAGAAGACAATTTCATAAAGAAAAATGGCTTGGAGAAAGTGTTTACTGAAGCCATTTACCTTGATTACTTGCTGAAACCTTTAGCAGAAAATAAGTCATACATAAGAGATTCAATGGATTTTTTTGAGGAAAATAAACATTACAGTGGAAGCTGACAGTATTCTATTAACTATTGATGTGGAATCCTTGTACACAGTGCTCCCTCACAATTACTGTAGAACAGCAGCTATGGACTCTTAAGAAACATAATCAAGGTACACAGGCACAACTGCAAAAGTTAAGCAAGCTCATTAATCTTGTACTGGACTTAAATTTCTTTACTTTCAATGGCAAACACTACAAACAAAAAACTGGTATAGCAATGGGGGCTGCCATGGCTCCCAGCATAGCTAACATAGCCCAGGCAAGTGGGGGAAGGACTTTGTTTTAAACAACACAGACTACGTGCAGCGCATCACTTGCTATTTATGTCTTATTGATGACATCTTTGTGTGGGAAGGTGATAACTTGCAGCTTGGAAATTTTATCACTTACCTCAATCAAACAACCCCCTTCCTGAAGTTTACCTCTTCCCATAGCTGTACTTCAACCACTTTCTTAGATATGCAGATTTCCAAGGACACTAACAATAACAGAATCACCACTGATCTCTTCAGAAAACCAACGAGGGTTAACTTATTACTCCACAGTAAAAGTCTGCATCCGACAAGTACCAAGTATAAAGTAGTGAAGTCCCAAGGCTGTAGATTAGCTAGAAATTACCACAGAGCTGGAACCATTTTTGAGAGACCTGAACAACTTAGAGAATGATTTTCTAGTGAGACTATGAAAGCAGATGTTAAAAAACATTCTGAAACCCCATTATAAAACTGAAAAGAACTGAATTTTCAGTGGGGAAAAAAAAAAACTTTTCCCCACCTTTCTAAGCTAGTATAGTCCAGTTTTCAGGTTAGTGCTGAATTCAGGGCTGTGTTACACGTTTCTGTTTGCCCATACCTTACTTGGATAGAAGGAAGTTTCTTTGTTCACCTGTGAGAGAGGGGAGCTTTGAGCAGCCTATCTGTCCCTGGAGGGAGTGGTTTCAACACAGACAGTAGTAGTTTATTGGTCATTTTGGGCTAATTTCTATCTCTTTGATTTCCCTGCTATAAAACCCACATTTGCAAGTTTTTTTGTGCATGTATACAGCTCAGCAAACCTGAATTCAGCACTAACCTGAAAACTGGACTATACTAGCTTAGAAAGGTGGGAAAACAAGTATATATATATATATATATATATATATATATATATATTTGTTTTTTTCCCCAGAAAATAAAGCAGATACAATCAAGAAAACACTTTAAATGCATAGAAATGACTATCACACGTGAGTGTGTAGCCTACAACAGTTAAACACGTAATTTAAACACAAAAACGACTTTGTTAAAGTGCAGGCGGTAAAATAAGTACAATATGTAGCTGAAACAAGCTTTTTAAATCACAGAAACTCTAAAAAGTCGGCATTTTAGGCAGAATTAGCTAAAGGTAGCAAGAAAATGCAGAAAAATGATACTTAATCACTCCAAAGTCTCTCTTGTGTCTCTGCTGCTGTAGACCTCTGCAGGGCACCAGGCAGGAGCTTGCTGAGCTGTTTCTGTGATTTAAAAAGCTTGTTTCAGCTACATATTGTACTTATTTTACTGCCTGCACTTTAACAAAGTCGTTTTTGTGTTTAAATTACCTGTTTAACTGTTGCAGGCTACATACTCAAGTGTGATAGCAATTTATGTGCATTTAAGGCGTTTTTTTGATTGTATCTGCTTTATTTTCTGGTAAACAAAAAACTTGTTTTCCCACCTTTCAAAGCTAGTATAGTCCAGTTTTCAGGTTGGTGCTGAATTCAGTGCTGCTGTTACAAGTTTCTGTGTTTGCCCATACCTTACTTTGACAGAAGGAAGTTTCTCTGTTCACCTGTGAGAGAGGGGAGCTTTGAGCAGCCTATCTGTCCATGGAGGATTGGTTTCAGCCCAGAAATTAGTAGTTTATTTGCCATTTTGGGCTAATGTCTCTCTTTCATTTCCCTGCTATAAAACCTGCAGTAGCGCGGTTTTGCTTGCTGGCCAGCACCGGTTAGCTAGGGTATAACTATTCCCGGCTCCACAAAGTGTACTCTTCAATTTTTTCTTTAGAACTAGACAAACTTTCAACTTAAGCACTCAAACCATTCACTTCTCAGCTTGGCACTTGCGCAAAACTCATAGCAAGCACTAATAAACCTTAGCACTAGACCCCCCCCCACCCCATACTGTAGAGAAGGACAAGGCTCTCTATTCGACCTTACCAGCCAATCAGTAAAACAGCTCACTGTACCTATCCAGGCATGTCCAAAGGGCAGTTTCAGGAGTACTCTCCAGTCCAACTGGTGAATCTGGGCATTTTGAGGCAATGTTACAACTGCCTCATGTACACAGACAACCCTCTCCTCCTACCACCAAACACTAATACATGCGAGAGATGCAATTATACAGCCAAACTGGAGGCTAAGCTCTCTCAACCCAAGACTGGACCAGACAGTCAAGAGGAGAAGGGAATTACTTGCATCACACCACCAGTCTCACATAGACCTATAAAACCAGCATCGGCAAAATACAAACATAAATACACAAATACATACTCGGAGGCTCTAAATAAAAATCTGCAAAAGCAACAGAGACCTCCAAAGCAGACATCCAAGTAACCTCCACCCCCAACACAAACCATGAAACACATACTTCACAAAACCAGTGCACCACGCAATCACAGCCCTTAAGGCAAAATAACATACCGAACACACTAATAATATGTGACTGTATAGAAATGCTCCAAAGAGCACCCCGGCACTACCAGGCTACAACTCGTACCATACATTTCGGCCACAAAACCCGGACCGAAATACAAAAGGCAGGGGCGTATCCTTATTCATCAAGGATACCCACACCTCCAGGTTAGTGGCACAGCACAATGCTTCAGAGATCATCAGCGTGCAACTAACAATGGGTAGAAGTGCAATTCAAATTGTAGCTTGCTACAGATCACCCACCATGTCCCAGGACCCCCCATTCTGCAATTCTGGAAACACTGGGAAACATAAAGGTCCTACCAAACACCCTCATATTGGGTGATTTCAATTACCCAAACATTAACTGTGAGAACTACTTGAGTACTAACTCCCTTGCCCAACATTTCCTAGAATTTATAAACTAAAACGCCCTGGATCAACTGGTCAACACCCCCACCAGAGGTGACAACATATTGGACCTGGTCATCACCAACATGGGCGACCGGTGTTCCACACCAGAGGTCAACCCCTCGCTGGTTACATCTGACCATAAACTAATTATTCTGGATGTCCACATTCCACCCCCTCCCCCGGTCAAAGAAACCACCGTGAAAAACTTTTCAAAAGTAAACTTCAAGTTACTTAAGACCGAGGTGGGAAGGTTCAAATCCCCCATGCTAAAGGATAACGCTGGCCAAGCTTCAAAATCCTTTACTATGGCACTCTACGGGCACCTACAAGAATGCATGGATCGTGCTATCCCAAGCAAAACCAAGACTCAATCCTCCAAGAAAAGGAAACCAGTCTGGTGGGACCCCTGCCATAAACAAGCTATACAGTAGAAGGAGGAAACTAATACAGAAAAGAGTAAAATCCCAAGAGGGGAAGACATCCCTGATCAGTATCGGCAAGAAACTACGATCCCTCATAAAATCTTCCAAAGCTAGCTTCGAAAGAAAAAATTGCCAAGGACTCCAAAGATAACCACAAGGCATTCTTTAGCTATGTCAAGAATCTAAGTGGCAATTCCCAGATCTGCTCGGAGGTAGTGCAGAATGGCACAAAGTACACTGAAACGATCGATATTGCCAACATCCTGGCAGACATTTTCAGTGCAAACTTCACTGCCCTGTCACCCCCAAAATGGCCCATAACCATGCCTGAAGAATGTAGTTCCCCTGAAATCACAGACACTCAGGTTAAAACAGCCCTCTCCAAAGCCAAAAAGACAGCATCAATGGGACCAGACGGTGTCCCAAGCTGCGTCCTACATGAGCTCAAAGATGAACTAACCCCTCACCTAAACACACTGTTCAAACTCGACCTCTCCACAGGCTACGTGCCCATAGAGTGGCGCACAGCAACGGTTATTCCGCTCCACAAAGGTGGAGCAGCAACAGACCCCGGGAACTATCGGCCCTATAAGCCTGACTAGCTTGGTCTGCAAGGCTATGGAGCGCATCATCATGAATCTCATTAACAGAGACATTGGGAACCTCCAAACACTGGACCCTACCCAGTTTGGCTTTAAGGGCAGATCATGCCTCCTAAACCCGGTGGACTTCTTTGAGACAGTTACCAAGGCTGTAGACGAGAGAAAGGTGGTCCACACACCTACCTAGACCTCACAAAGTCCTTTGACACCATTCCCCATTCTGGTATTATAGACAAGCTCACCAGACTGAACATAAACCCCTACGTCACGAGATGGGTTGCCAACTGGCTGACGGACAGAACCCACATGGTAAGAGTTGTGGGAGCTAGGTCTGACTCTTAACCGTTTACAGGTGACGTTCCCTAGGGCTCAGTCCTAGGACCCCTCCTGTTCGGCATATACTTCTCAGAGGTACAGGCAAGCCCAGGAGAACTGTAGCTGACCAAGTTCGCAGACGACTGCAAACTAGGGGCTATAATTGACTCTCCGGTTGACACTGACATCCTCCAAAAGGATCTCACTGAGACAGATACCTGGTGTGAAAACCATGGCCTCAAGCTAAATGCCAAAAAGTGCATATTCAGCCCTTTGGAAAAAACAAAGTACCCACAAATTACCACATAGGTGGTATCCCCCTAAATACAGAAGGCGAAATAAGGGATTCTGGGGACCCAAGTAGATAGTAATCTCCTTTGATAATCACATTGCCAAAGTGGTTAGAAAATCCTTCTATTTGGCCCACCTAATCACAAAAGGGTTTGCATCCAGATCAAAAGAGGTCATTGTGCCCCTCTACACATCACATATCAGACCCATCGTAGAGTACAACGCCCCATTTGGGATGTACCTTACAAGACACCTGCAACAGCTGGAAAGACCACAGAAGTACCTCACCAAGAGGATCACTGGCCTCAAACAGATGCCCTATGCAGCTCTACTGAAGAAACTCCATCTGTACTCAGTTGCGTACTGCCTACTTAGAGGTGATCTCTGCCTGACATACAAGGCCATTTCCAACCCAGAATTGATGGACATGCTCCACCTAAAGAAAACTATATCCCCTCGAGCCACACGCTGTAGGGATCTAAACCTCACCACAACAGTAAATAGGACATGCTGGAGGGATAGATTCCTGTCCCAGAGACTTCCCATGCTCTGGAACAAGATTCCAATCTATGTTAGGCAGAGCTCCTCACTAACACTCTTCAAGAGAAACCTTGACGAGTGGATGGAAAACAGGAAGTTTACCCCGGGAATCACTTCAGTGGCTCTGCTGGACAGTGGCACAGGGAACTAATCTAAGGGGATGGCGAAAGTCGACACATTTCGGCTAGGCTTATAAATGCCTTTGGGCAAGATAGCCTAGTACCTACCTATGAACCACCTTCACTCAACCTCCCCAGTAGGAGAATGGTAAGAAATTCCACAGAGAATAACAAATGCAAAAATAGCTGCATCCTGACATGCACTTTGGATTATCACAGTATCAAAAATGTTATTGAAGAAAACTGGGACATTGTCACAGGAAACCCTTTTTCTGATTAATATCTTAGGTGAAGGCCAGGAACATTAGAACTTTTGTTGAATTTAAACCTAGACCATATGAGAGAAACACTAAAAGATGTGCAACTAATTGTACATTTTGTATATTTATACAACAAGGTGATGATTTTCTTTAAATAAGGGCAATAAAAACTATTAAATCCAGTGCAGTGGGTGACACTCCAAAAGTAATTTACAGGGCACAGTGCAATGAATGTGATGCATTCTATGTGGGCAAGACTGTAAATAAACTCAAACATAGGATTTCATGTCATCTGTCAGAAATCCGCTCTGATGTAATAATAATGCACTAGCCAAACACCTTTCTCTTCATAAAAGACGCACAGGTTTTAAGTTCCAGATCCTGGATCGCATAGACATAGGTGATCTTGAAGGAGACATCCCGATTATTCTGGAGAAACATGAACTCATGTGGCAATTAAAGCTGAACCCTTTTTTAAGAAGCCTGGACTAAACAACTACTGTTCAATTAAAAGTGCACTGGAACTTAGAAAATTGCCACATTGTTTACATGACTAATTTTTATTTTATTTTATTCTACCAGTTGGTTTTAAATACCATTTTAAATCAGTTGTAATTGAAGTGTATATTTTGTTTCCATTACCATACATTTTTTTCTTATTTTTTTCTTTTTCTGGTTCTCTTTTTTCCACTTTATTCAAAATGATGTGTAATAACAATACTAACTAACTATACAATTATATATATTTTTATAGATAGTTTTTAGGTCTGTTGTACACAGACCTGAAGTTTTTACGGCTGTTGTACACAGACCTGAAGAGGTCTAGAAGGACAAAAGTGATATTTGTTAACAATAGGCTATGAAAAGAGAATATTATTTTTACAATTGATATTTTACATGCAAAGTGTATAGGTATATATATTTTTTGATTGACAAATGGACTAAGGTTGATATATTTCCAGCCATGTAGTATATTGTCTTGGATAAAATCACAGACTTAATAAGCTACTTAATAATCTGGTTAAATGAGAGGTACCACATCATTATAAATTTTATTTAAATACATAAGGCTTATATTATTATGACAGCTACTAAGTTGGGCAAGACCAGCTTGAATGTCACACTGTTGGGGGAAGGATGTGAATTTAACGTGTACTAATAACACTTTGTTTTACAGCACAATAAACCACTCTCTTGCCTGATAAAAAGTATGTGTGTGTGTGTGTGTGTATATCTATCTATCTATCTATATATATATATATATATATATATATATATATATATATATATATATATATATATATCTTTAGAAAGCTTGTGAGGAAACTATTACTCTGTTTTTGTTTTACTTGGATCTCTTGTCTGTGTACTTAAAGGATTTTCGACTGGAAACAGTCTTGCTTGGATACTTTCGAATACTTAGTAATTCTGTAAAGTTATATATATATTTTTTATTTATTTTTTTATTTTTTTACTTAAGACTAGTTTGTTCGCTACTTCTACTACTTTTGTTTGATCTGATTATTATACAGTGAATAACTAGAAATATATGGGCTGAAAATTTTCCACACAGAAAGTTTCTTACATCTTACACTGTTTTGTTTTTGGACCCACTACACTTGCTTTACTGGGTTGTTTTGAGACTTTGGGGATACCATGGCGATTACTTTTTTTTTTGTCATCTTACATAACTTTTTGCTTTTTTGAAAGGCCTCAAACTGAAGAGACCCCCCCCCCCCCAAAAAAAAAAAAACCTCTTAAAACCTACGAACTTTACAATAACACACAAAACTAGGTACATCTTCAAATATTGAAGTTTTTGCTTTCTAATAAGAACATAAGTTCTAAGTTGATAGCTACACAGGCTAAAATTAACCGAAAAGAAAGGTTAGTCATGCTGAGATGCATGGCCTGTGCTATTAGTAAATGCTATTTATTTTTTTTATATCTGTATAACTCTCCCAGTTGAGAAAACACTTAAATGCTTTCAGTAAACGCTTTCTCCAAGCCGTTTTTCTTTATGAAATTGTCTTCTAGTGACATGCAAACCAGACACTGAACTGCTAAGGGTATCTTGTTTATCTGAAAGAAAGACATACAGTATTTAGTATTCTTCTTCATTTACATGCTTTGTAATAAACTTGTTACTGGATAATGCCTGTGGTTTTTACCCAGTCATTTCCCTATGCAAGCATGGAAAAAAAGCACACTGATTTTTATTTTGTCATACTATGTTAACCAGACCCTTTTGCTCTCCTCCCACCTCCTCCCCTCCTCATTCTTTTTTTATTGCACTGTCTACATTTTTCAAAACTGGACAAAAAAAAATTGAGAAGGGTGAACAAGAAAAAAAAAAAGCACCTGTTTATATTGGTATCCCCAATGCATTAAAAAAAGCTGAGAGAAGTTTACTTCATGTCTAACTGGTTTTTGTATTATCTTTAAAGCTGTCACACCTGGGAAAATCCCTGACTATTTTCAGGGAACATTGTCTTACTCAGTTTCTCGATTTTGTTTCCTTCAGCCAATCACCTTCCACCAGACTGTCTCCAGTTTCTCTTTACCAGACTGTCTCCATGGAGACAAGCTGCAGAAAAGCTACTTGGTATAGATATTTGCAAGGGCTAGAAAAACAACCTTTCAGTATTCTTTTTTCATTTACTTGCACTCTATTTTAAAGCAAAGGTCCTTAATCAGCCATTTTCCTATGCAAGAATGAAAAAGAAGCACTTCTGTCATCCCCCGTTAACCAGGCTCCTCTCTTTATTTTTTTTTTTGGCAATCATTACATTACCTATGTTTTTCAAAACTGCACAAGGAGAAAACTAAAGAAAACACCTGTTTACAATCCCCATTACACCCAAAAATAGCATGCAAAGAAAACCATGCAACATAGATACAATACTATTAAGAAAAGGTGTTTTCTTTACTTACAGTTAGCGTTCTCCCCTCCCCAAAGCATTTTTATGAACATTAATGACATGATGATCTCGGCATTCTCTGAATAGAGGGATGAATTTACTTCTCTTTTGCCTGGTGTACAATGAGTAATCATTCTCCACAAACACACTGTTGTCACCAGGGTTGCCAGATGTCCCTATTTGATCTGGACTGTCCCGGGATCAGCAGCCCTATCCCGAGTCCCACACTGCCGGATAAAATCCTGGTGAAACAGCCTCCGGTTTGCTTTTTTTTGATTGGCCCTTATACGAGCCAATCAAAAAATCGCAAAATTTAATACGGAACTAAAGGTGTTCTGCATTAAAGACCTTTTTGTTTGTTTTGTTTTTCGCTTAGCATGAAGGACCTTCTCTTTTGTGGTCCCTACCTGCTGCCACAGTTTTGACAAAATCAATTCTTTCTGCTGGTAGGATAGCATCCTTACTATTAATGGTCTAGGTTGCTTTCTTATCGCTAGATTTGGAGCATACACACAATGTGCTCTTTCAACTAATAAATCCTGCTCTGGAATAGCAGTCCAGCTGCTTATTTGTGCTTTCATGAATTGAATGCAGTCTGTTCTTTCCAGCTTCTCTGGTATAGCTGAATATCTCAAGTTTTCCCTACGTGCTCTGTCCTCTAATTCTATTATTTTTTGAAACATGTATTCTTGAGCAGTCTCATATTCAGCCAGCCTTTTCTTCATTTCGACCTCTGACTTTTGCAGCTTTATCATCTTATCTGAATATCTGTTTAAAGCTTCTTTCATTTGTTCCAGCCTTTTGTTTGTGTTAATATACTATCAGTGTTTTGTTTATATTAACCAGGTCTTTATGCAGTTGTCTTATGTCATGCATTACTTTTTGCTGAGCAGCTGCAAAACTCTCCCTAGTCCGTGCTTCTTCCTCACTTTTTATAGCTGATTTTTTTTCCAGGTCTTCTGTATTTTTTTTTCTTGGCATCCAGGCAGTGTACTTACTAGGCAATTACTGAAATTCACTCATAAACACAAGTCTACTGGCTTTCTTTGCTACGTTTCTGATTTCACATTGGGAGAGCTAAAAGCAAGCTGTTTCTCAGTGTGCAGCCATATTGGAACTCTATGTACGGCTGCAACTTGATCAAATCCTCATACTTTTATTACTCTTTGCAAATTAAATCTGGTCTCGAGGGGAAGAGCAGCCTTTAGCTCAACCGTACTCGGGAATATCCTTCCTTAGTTCACCCAGGAATTTAGGTAGTTGGGGACTCTGTCCCATTAGTTGAGGAATACATGAAAATTGACATCCGATAGTTACATAATCACCATAACATTCCATCTGTGTTGTCCATTTTCATTCTTCCTTAGCTCCCCACCCACCAACCCCAACCATTTTTAATCAAAGACTTCTGGAGGAATAAGACACTTAAGACACTTATGTTCTTTGTGTTGAACTCCAGTTATGACATATCATTTTAATCTTTCTGTCAAGCAGCAAACAAGATCTGAGAGATGTTAGGGGTTAGTGCATTATGGTTAGGGAAGAATGAAAACAGACAACACACATGGAACATTATGGTGAGTACATAACTGTTTTATACTCCATATCTTGATCTGACCAAGGCATTTGATACAATATCCCAGTCAGGCTTTTTTGACAAGATTTTTGAGCCAGGCATAAAACTTACTGGATTGTCTAAAGGCTCATGGACAGGACCCTAGAAGTCAGGATCTGTGTGACAGCCTTCACCAAGAGACCAGTCGAGTTCCTCAGGGCACCGTGTTGGGCCTACTCTTGTTTAGCATATCCTTCTTAGAAGTCAAGGCTAATGTAAGGTCTGTGGCTCACCAGGTTCACAGATGATTGTAAACTGGAAGCTATTTTAGATTTTCCCAAGATGCAAACATCTTGCAATTGAGTTTAACACTGACAAGATTACTGGTGCCAAATCCATGCCCTAAAACTCAGTGCCAAAAAATGCATTATAATGCCCTTTGGGAAACTGTCAATGCAAGTTAATTACTCCATTGATGAAACACTTTTAAAAGTCAACTCAGTAGTAAAGGATCTGGAAACATGTGTAGACCCCAGTCTGACCTTTGATCTATGTGTAGCTAAGATAATAAGAGGTTTACCTTTGAAAGGTTGAAAGTCATGTTGCTGATCGGCTGGTTGGGAAAACCGAAATGCCGAATCCTGTATGTCGAACGTCATGGAAATTCGAAACTCAGCAAGTCGAACAGCAGATTTGCTGAGTTTTGAACTCCAATGTCGCACACACAATGTAATGCAGGGGGGGCAAGCCCCCTGCATCCCCACACCCCCCTACTTTAATATTCTAACTCCCAAGATCACACTACAGTGGGGAAAGGGTCCATTTCCCGATTCCCAGTATAGTGCAGTGTGCACCCAAAATGCCGAAGGTGCAATGAGTGAATGTCCCTGTGCATTCGCTCATTGCACATTCAATGCATTTTTTTTTTTGTCTGTGAGAACTGGAAAACGTCCTTTCGCACAATCTACTTTCACATATGTGCATTACGCACATATAAAGGTAAACCTAATAAGAAAATTATTCTGTGTCACGCAGCTGACAGGTAAGTATATGGCATCCAGGTCCAAGGAAGTTATAGTACCACTCTATTCAATTATTCGATTATCAAATCTATCATTGAATACAATGCCCCCTTTGGCATATATCTAGTCAGATACTTGCAACACTTGGAATGCCCACAAAGCTTTCTCACAAGGTTGAATTCACGCTGTGTATACCCTATCATGCACTGATTGCCTAAAGGCATTATCTCTGTATTCAGTCTCTGTCAGGATGCTGAGGGGGGATCTTTGCCTGGCTTATAGGATTAGACCCAGCCCTGATGGAACTGTTGCACATGTTCAAAATGAACAGCACCAGAAACTCTAGGTTTGGGGGTCTGAACTATGTAACATAAACAGAACTTGGTGAGACACGTGTGTGTCCCCCACAGGATCCCTGCACTATGGAATAGGCCCCCTCCCATCCAAGTAAACCAGAGTTCATCCCTGACCCTGTTCAAACAAAACCTTGTCACCTGGATAGAAAATCGTAAATTTACCCCAGTCTGCCCTCCATGTCCTTAATGGACAGAGGCTGTGAATAAGAAAAGTATCCCTAACCCCACCTTCCAGGCAGACACACACACGCAGACAGACACACACACGCAGACAGACACACACACGCAGACAGACACACGCAGACACATATCCTTAGCTACCTGCCAGCTAACATACATGCCCCACATGTGATACTTGGGTCTCAAATGCTTTGGCGTACATGGCTAAGCTTGTAAGGATCCTAGTTGTCATTAGCCTAAACTAAACAAAAGATCATACAAAAACTGGGAAAATGGAAGCTCTTTGCATGTGGCTATGATTAGTAAGGTGCAAGCATTGAAAATGTTTAGATGTTCTTTCATATTCCTGTTGAAGTATTCTTTAGAAAAGAGATTCCCTGCCAAAGGTAGCCCAATGTCCAGCCAGTATATCAAAGCATTAGGGTTTTATAGCTGTCTTATATCACATGTATGCTTCCCGCTCAAGGTGTAGGGCATAAAGGTGATGTGCATACCTTAGAACAACTTTGCAGTGGGTCTTATTCAGTTAATCAAAGATTCACTTCAGGGAACCCGACTTCGACCTCAAATCTCCGAACTTCACTTCGCGAACGTTCACAAACGAGAAAGGTTTAAGTAGGGGAAAGGAAGCAGTTGGTCAACAGCACAGTTTTTTCCCCACTGTAGTGCAATTTTTGAGTTGGCATATAGAGTTGGGGGGGTTCTGGGGGTGCATTCCCCCACTGGGTGGTTTTGAAATACTCCGGTGTGTATGCCGGTGTTGTTGGCCAAGTTCTTCCTTTCCTTGGTGAAGTCTTTCTTCGATGGGAACGTACACAGATGTGAAATTAGGTGATTTAGGGTCGATGAACTCTGGTTCACTGAAGTGATATAGATCCCTTTTTCACCAGTGTTAACACCATCATTAATCATTGGTCTGAATGCTTCTATTGTGTTGGTTACCAAGCCATGTTTCAGATAAGTGCCCCGTTGGTGTTTCTTCTTTTTTTCCCTTTAATTTCTTCTTTTTTTCTCTTAATTTTTGTGAGTTTACATGTCATCCAGAAAGGGAAAATGTCAGCTCACAAGCAGCATCTTTTCTGTTTGGGTGCTTCTCGCGACCATACACACAGTTCTATCTGCTAAACATTTGTCCCCAAGACCTTACATAGTCATCTCCCCTACTTGTTCATTCACCTGGGGAACCAACTCCTTAAATTTGTTTGCCCAAGGTGCTGTAGTGCAACCGTTCCATACAGATGGTCAGCCACCTGCCAGGAAACCCTGGTCTGATTCAGCTACTGTCCCACATCCCATGGACCTCTTTCTCAAGGCGGGTGAAAGCCAAGAGGATTGCCCATTTGTGTCGGATTCTTCTGATGCAACTTTGTCTGAGGCCAGTACAAGCATTGAAAGTGTTTAGTTCCTTTAACTTTATATATAGGCCAGGCATATTTTTATCAACAAGAGAAGTAGTTGTGAACAGTAATTAATAGAGCTGAATGAATTTATCGGGGAAGGGGTGCAAGGGCAAGAGTTAGGTCAGATATGTTGATCCTTGCAGTAGACCAAGGAGGTTTAATATCTGATTTGAAGGGAGATTTTAGAGTTGAGCCTTGTATACATAACAGTAACAGAAGGTTATTATTTAAAGTGGAGAGAGATGATGAAACGGGGGGAGGGTCAAGAAATCAGGAGAGTGTGGGATTATGGTTGCAGATCCATAAGGAGAATAACCCGTTTAAAATGCCTGTTTATAAAATTGTTGAAAATATTCTAAGAACTAAGCCAACATAGGGCTGGAGAAAGGAGATTTTGCCAATAAGGATGACTTTAAATATGAGTGCAGAAAATAGGTAAAAGGGGATTGGAATTAACTGGAGAAAATTGGCAAAGGAACCAAGGGATTGGGAGCAAATAATTATAATTAGAGGGGGAAAGGTAATAGAGTGGGATGTGGCCAGGATGTTTGGACTGTAGATAAGACACCATCATCCCCACCAGATATTGAGTGATATCAGACCATAGGAAAAGAGAAAGGGAAAGGGGAGTCTTAAGTGAAAGACCTGCCCTGGTACAGTTTTTTTGTTGAATCTAGAACAGAAGTTGTTAAAAAATGGATAAGTAGTAGAGCGTATGAAATATTGTAAAATATCTAGAAGAATCCGTCAGAGGAGGTGAAAAATTGGGCAGTGTGTCTGGAAAAAAATTTTTCAAAGGGACAATGGGAGGACATATGTATGGCTCCCAAGTATGCAACAAAATCTAGAAGATTTGGGATTTTTGCTTGGAAGTGTTTTCATAGCCACTTTTACACGCAAAGTATACTTTAAAGAATTAGTCATCAGGCAGATAGCAAATATTGGAGGTGTTATGAAGAAGAAAGATGCAACTGGTGGTATGTTTTTTGGGAGCATAATGAGTTGGCAAATTTAAAAAATTCCCTGCAGAGTACAAACAGACATATTGAGGGAGCAAATGGCTGTAGTAAACAAAATAAAATATATATGTGTGTGTATGAATATACATATATATATATATATATATATATATATATATATATATATATATATATATATATATATATATATATATATATATGTGTGTGTGTGTGTGTGTGTGTACATTCATACACACACACACATTTGCATACATTTTTATATATATGTGAACCTTGAGATCACAGAACTTCAGTAGAAAGGGAATACTCCAATGTATAGAGATCTCTGACATAATTTATGCAAGTCCATATTTTTGCTTATTCATTCTCACTATTCCAGGGCTTGTACTAATAAATATCAATATTAAAACTACTTACTGTCTTTCCATTTTGTTCCAGAAATTGCATGTATAAGCAGATGTCTTTTTTCACTGTAATTAGATGTCTTGTTTTATTGATGTATTTGAATTTAACTGGTTAAATTTGGTGGTCCTTGGACCATTTTCAGCATGACCTGGGTGCATGGGCCCATATATATAATACAGAGATCAAAATTGAAATATGTTTTAAGAATGCATACAAGTATTGCTATTGCAGAGTTATAATATGTAGTCCATAGAGACATTAAGAGCAGTCCAGAGAATTCATGTAGTGTCGTCATTATAACACAATATTATGAGGAACACATTATTAGAAATGAGTAAATGTCAGGAATGTTTTTAATCTCATGTCCTGTTATTGCAAATGGAGAGATGAAAGAGACGAGAGGAAAGGGATTAGTGAGGAAGGGGTGAGAAGTGAAAAGGAGATCAGAGAGCACAGTGTTTCTCAGTCCACTTTGCACTGCCTGTAGTTGGATTCATCTTAGTACTAGTACTTCTCAGTTGCTTCTTCTAGATCATCAAAAATCCGTACTCTTTTCCAAAACAGTTTCAAATGCCAGAGATTAGCTGCATGCATTTCAAATTTTTTATGCTTACACGCACATTGCTTCCACAAATTGCCAACAGTACTCTTTCAGCGTCAATTAGGAGTAGTCATGTTTCTCAAATGCAAGTCACCTGACAGTTGGTATAATGGTTAAGGTCCTCCCCTCCCATGCACAAGGTACACGGTTCGATCCCGAGTTCCGGCCAGTGCCTGTTTGGATTTTACCATGACGATTGGATGGGAGATAGATTCACCCCAGGGATCACGTCAGTCACCCTGCTAAACAGGGGTCCAGGGAAGTAAATATTGTGGGAATTTTTATGGCTAGGCTTGTATAGGCCCTAGGGCCGATAGCCTAGTACCAACCTATGAACCTACCGATAATGTTCTACCCAGTTGTCACAACTCCCATAGAATGCATACCATTTCATAATATGTTAAAAACTCTTTCCCTATCAGACTGGGTTTAGAAATGAGTATTGAATATATGAATCATCACATGTTCTTGAATAGTTACCTGCAGTGCTTTTTTTGTAAACCAAAAGGTGGCAGTACACATACGGTGCATTTGGGTCACCCCCCCCCCAAAAAAAAAGTACTTATTTTTTTCTCCAAATCCTCTCTCAAAAAGTAAAATCTTCTCTCTCAATAATACAATTGAAGTCACATCTCACAGCAAATTAAGGATTATGGTGGATAATGATGTTAAATTTTACTTGCAATGAATTACACTTAATAAATAATGACAATAATTGACTTTTTTTACCTCAGAATGTATTTCAGTTACAATTCTCTTATTCATTCATTCATTCATTCATTCATTCATTCATTCATTCATTCATTCAATATTTCAAGTTAATAATACAAATATTTTTAGGAACCCAATGACACAAGTATGACCGATGTTAGGGTTCCCAGAGGAAGCGGGTGTGCATATTAAGGATCAGCTCCAAGCATAGTGCTGTTCATGGGTTATATCAGGGAACAGGTTGAAGAGGGCGTGCTGCATGGAGATGATGTGGCACTATCAGCAGACTCTGAACAGGAACCTCTTTGCATGATAGCAAATTGGAATGCAACCCAGAAGGTGCACATGTAATGAAAACTTAGTTATAGACAAGGTAGTTGTCATGGCAGCAAATGAGGGAAATCGGTAAAAGATGAAAAATTGAAATAAATGGAGAAATAGTGGTATGGGTTAACAGTTTCAGTTATCCAGGAGGGGTGGTTGAGGATAAGGGAGTACTGCAGCCAATGGGCACAGTGTCAGGAGTAGTGTGCACCAGAAGAATGCCAAAGAAGCTAAAAAGTAAAAGGTACAAACCAGTAGTGTTACCAGTGCTTTTGTATGGCAGAAAATCTTTGGCAGTGAAAGAGCAGTTAAGGAAGCTTGAAATGATGCAGATAGTATCTGGGATGACCGGTACGATGGACACTGAGAGACCGACACAAAAATGAAAACATCAAAGCAGAAACTGAAGTAACCCTAACTGCAGAGAAACTCAAGGAGAGCAGATTATGATGATCCAGTCACATGCAGAAAAGTAGGCAGTGATTTGGGAAAGGTAGCTAGAAGGCTAAAGGAAATGAGTATGTCCATCCCACATATGGCTTTATTGCATGAAAGAAGATCTGGAAGGGTCAGGCATGACTGTTGAAGAAAGTAGGAGAGTGGCATTGCATCAAGAGAGGTTTGCATAACACCCCACTCATGTCGAAAATGAGAAAAAGAGGGTTGATGATGGCGATGGTAATGATGTTTCAAAACTATGTTTGAATTCTGTACCCTTAATATGTTGAGCTGAAGCTGTTCATGTCACTATTTCTCACTCTTAGGTCGTAGGACCTGACGTCGGATCCAAGCCAGCAACTTCTCAGATCCTAGGCTCGAGCTCCTCCCACTCCCATAATACCTTGCTCCCCTCTAACCCCTCCGATCTCATTTGCTACTCACTGCTTCAGACGCGATTCCCTTGGCTCAAGTCTGTTCTGGGAATAAGTGCAAAATTTTGTATTCTTACTTTCTGTAGACTTTGTATCTTTGTTTCGTTAGGATTCTAGCTTAGTCTGTGTCTGTTTCCTCCTCTCCTGTTTAGTTATTTCTTGTACTTGCTTGTTAAGCCTTTTTGGCGCCATTTTTGTCCTGTTTCAAAAAATTGTAGATTCCTAGTCTAGGCTTTCATTCCTTTCTTACTGGTGGTGTGGTGTACTTTTACATTCTGAATGTCTCTGCTGTTTTTTGGACATTTGCTTGATTCCTGGTATTCAATTGTGTGTGTGTGTGTGTGGGGGCTTTGCTCAGTTTGTTCTTCATCATGTCTGACAAGCCAGCAGATTTCAAAAGGTGCTCCTTGTGCGGTCGTAAGATGGCCATATCAGACTCACACAGGGAGTGCCTTTATAGTTTGGGGCGCCAATCACCTGGAGGTTGAATGTGACATTTGTGCCGCATTCAACCCCAGTGCCTTGGCGAGCACCAAAATAAGCTTTTATTGAAAGATTTGGTTCAGGTGAGTTCATTGGCCCAGTCTCTGGCCAAGCAGATTCTTTATGACCACAACAGGAAGGCTGCTCCTGCTATAGGTTCCTCTTCCTCTAGAAGCCTAGGCTGTTGGATCCTAGCTCCTCAGGTCTGACTCCAGCCCCGGCTCTGTCGGATCAGACTACCTCGGATTCTAGGTCCTGAGAACCTACCCCCCTCATCCAAGACCTTCAGATCCAATCAAGACCAGACCTATCACGAATCCAACCTCCTTGGATCCAAGGCATTCGAGTTCCAAATGCTCTGATCCTCAATTGTCCTCTGAGGCAAGGCAGATGGATCTGGGATCCGTGCCATATCCCACTATTGTAATTGAAGAGTCTCCGTCGGGTTCTGGCATGGGGCAGCCCTTTGCAGCTCCCAGGCACAGAAGGTGATGATCTGAGAGGCATAGGAGGTCCGTTGGGTCCAGGCATGCATCCCCAGCTTGGTCTGCTGCCTCTAATAGGTCTTCCAGGAGCTTGCTTCACTCCAACATGGACAAGATGATGAGGTCCTTTCTTAAAGCTCAGATTGAGTTGGGGCTTCTTGCATCCCCTGCCGCTACGCTTACTTATCCTCGTCTGACTCGGGTGGTTTTAGACTTGGAGGCAACAGGGATGCCTAGAGCCCATTTTGTCTCTACACCGTCAGAGTCCCTGACCTGTTCGGCTCTTCCTCTCTCATAGCAGATGGGGTCCCGGGCCAGACCAGTAACTATGGAGCCCTTGGGTGGGGGGGCTGCGGTCCCGTCTTTTCGCACCAGTCTCTGCCCCTTGGTGCTTTGGATGTTAACAGCTCGGGGTTGGTATTATCCTGGGGTCTTGCAGTAGTTTCATGCTCTGTTCCCTCTTCACAGGTGGTCTTGCCCACTGGAATAGGGAGGGGGCATCGTCCAGCCCTTCTGCCTTCCGGGTAGTAGAGAAAACCTTGTCCTCTACTGGAGCTGCCTCCCATACTATCCAGAGTCTTTCCCAGCCCCTTAGAGCGGACCTTCCTCATCCTGCTGTTGGTCAGCCCTCTCAAATTAGCCTTCAGGTGGGAGTTACCACACATGGGGTTCCCCACTTTTTCGAGTCCTCCCCTGAAACCCCCCTTGGAGGAGGTGCCTCAGTCGTGCAAGAGGAGGCACCTAGAATCCCTTTTGGAGGCTCTTACCGAGGACATGGGACCTAGATGAAGGGGACGGGTCCCACAGATCTCCGCCTGAAGATGTCTCCTGCAGGAACATCTTGGAGATCCTCAAGTTGAAGGGCAGATGGTCTTCCCTACTCCGTCCTTCGAGGAAGTCTGTATTCCTGAAGGCATTTGGGATGGGACCGTCTAACACCTACCCCCCCCCGGACGAACTGGTAGATCTTATTGCTAGCGAGGCATAGAAGGAGCTAGATACTGTGGAGCCAGTGCCAAAACAAGCGGACAAGTTTCTAAGCCCTCCCACAGACCGGCAGTTCTGGTCAAAAGGGGTACCAGTCAATGCTGTAGTTGTAACTGCCACTGTCCCCCCAACTGAGAATCTCGAGAAAACAGAAGACATGGAAAGCGGGTCTTCGCCTCAGCTACCTTTGGTCTGCGGTCACTTGATTACTGGGCACATTACAACCTGCCTCCAGAGGGATTTGTTGAAGGAACTCACCACTTACTTTCTGAGTTGTTGCCTGCAGAGGACTTGAGCAAAGTGTCCACCAAGCTTTCTACTTTTGCATCCATATGCAGTTCCTCGATGAGGCTGATTTCCAGTGCTGCAGAAGGCACCTCTCAAGCGGTCGGCACAGGCATCCGTATTTGGCATTTCGCCTGGCTGCACCTATGTGGATTTCTGAAGTCCTTTAAAGCATCCTTTATCAACACCCTCTTTGGAGAATCAACCTTCTTTGGGCCATCAGTCAGAGTCACTTATCTGCAGTGAGCAAGAAAGCAAGACCTTGACTGTGGGAATCAAGTTTTCTACCCCTCAGATGGCCTCTTCTAAGACGCAACAAGGGACTAGGAAATTATGGTTCCGAAAGTTGCAGTCTTCCTTTCAAGAAGCTCAAGATGAGCCCTCTTCTAGAGGTTGGGGGGGAGAGGGTTCAATGTCAGATGCCACCCCAGAGGCAGAGGGGGGATCACGAAATCAGGGCTCCAGGGAACCCTTCTGTGAGAAACCCTTTCAGCATTCCTGAAGTGCTGCCCCAACTGTCCTGCCCTGGAGGCAGGCAGAGGTAGTTTGTCACTATTCCTTTGGCCTGGGCAAGCGTTACAGGAGATTGATGGGTGCTAAACATCATATAAAAATAGACAGGCGCTCCATGAGACATCTCTGCTTTCGCATAGGGGCCGATCATTACCAATTCAGGACCCTGCCCTTTGGTCTTATCACACCGCCCCACCTTGGGTGTTCACCAAGTGTTGGTAGTGGTGGCAGCTCAGCTGAGACTGCAGGGATTCCAGGTGTTTCCTTACCTCAATGATTAGCTCCCCACCAAGCATCAACTGGTCACAGCCACTCAGTATGTTCTTTGCCAGTTCAGTCAGCTAGGAATTACTGTGAATCTATGCAAGTCGAATCTGATTCCATCCCAAAACTTGCAGTTTATTGGCATCCAGCTGGATACTGTGTCAGAGATTGCAGTGTTACCCCTCAGGCGGGTACATCTAATCAAATCTTGCATTCAATGCCTGGTAGATCTGTCTCATCCTCGGGTCCAGTTCATTCTCAGGACCTTAGGGTACATGACAGCGGCAGTCTGTCTGGTGCCGTTAACCAGGTTTTACATGAGGGTTCTACAGTGGACACTAGCAGTCCAGTGGTCTTCTCTGTCTCATCCGATGACAGCTTCAATCTGTCTCACTCCGGTGTGAAAGCGTCATCTCCATTGGTGGATTCAGTTTCCAGATCTCTTTGCAGGCGGTCCCCTTTCTCGTCCTCCCCCGAGTGCCATGGTTACCATGGATGCTTCCCTGCTGAGGTGGAGGGCATTGCCAGGAAAAGGTGGTCCAAGGTATGCAGTCCCCTGCAGAGACAAAACTGCACATAAATGTACTGGAGATGAGAGCAGTTCTTCTCGCGTTGCAAGCCTTCCAGGACTGCCTCCCTCTGGGTACCATTGCAGTGCACACGGACAACATGGTTCAACGTACAAGGGGGCACACATTCTTATCTGCTTTGTTGCAAGGCCATGAGAGTGTGGGAATGGGCGATATCCTCTGGGTGCTGTCTCCTTGCAATGCACATCTCCGGGGAGTCCAACATGCTAGCAGACAAAGCTCAGCAGGGCTATCCTGAGTCCTCACGAGTAGTCCCCAAATCCCTCAGTGGCGAGAGAGATTTTCCTTCACTGGGGTCATCCAAGCTGTGATCTGTTTGCCTCCCCTCACAATCTCAAATGCAGACAGTATTTTGCCCTGATCCCCCCAATTGGGCAGTCCCCCAGGGATGCACTAGTTCACGATTGGCCTCCAGGTCTCCTTTATGCCTACCTCCTATACCGCTCATTCCCAGAGTGCTTCAGAAAGCTCACCGTCTCAAAGCTACCTTGATCCTCATCACTCCCTTCTGGCCTTGGCAGGTGCAGTTCCCCCTCTTAATTTCTCATCTGAAGTACTCCCCTTGAGTACTAGATCCCATTCTGGATCTGATTTCTCACCCCTCTCACCTTCTGATCCCAAACTTTCAGACTCTTCGTCTGACCACTTGGTTTGCCCACTTCCTGTAATTGTAAATGTGCCCAGGCTTGCCTCACCCATCTGAGATGTCAGAAGGCTTCCACCAGGAAGGTTTATGGTAGTAAATGGAAAAGATTCTGTATCTGGGCCAAGCAGCAGAATCTGGATCCTTTTTCGGCTCCCATTTCAGATATCTTATTATTCTTGTCTTCTCTCTTTCAGGATGGAGCTAGTTTCTCCAGTATTATGCTGTAATTTGGCTGCCATCTCATGCTTTCGAGGAACCTACCTTTTCTTCTTACCTTTGTAAGGCCTTTTTGAAGAGTGTTTTCCTGCTTAAGCTTCCTATCAAAGACCCTTCTCCTTGGGACCTTTACTTTGTCCTGCAATCTCTTACACAGAGTCCCATCGAGCTTGCCGCAACTTGTGATATGAAGTTTTATCATGGAAGGCTGCCTTTCTGGTGGCTGTAATGTTGACAAGACAAGTTTCTGACTTGCAGGCTCTCTATTAACCCTCCATGCATGATTTTTCATAGAGCTAGAGTGGCTGTCTGGACTAACCCTTCCTTCATGCCCAAGGTGGCTACTGAAGCAAATTTGAATCAATCCATTCAGTTGCCAGTTTTCTTCCACAGCTACTCCAGTAAGGGGGAATATTTACTGCACACCCTTGATGTACATTAGACAGCTACGTTTGTACTTGGGACAAAGAGCTTTCGCAACTCTGACCAACTGTTTGTGGCCTTTTCTGTTAACAGACAGGGTTGAGCAGTTTCTAAGATTACTATATCTCATTGGATTTCCAAGTGTATTTCTACGGTTTATTCTTCTAAAGGTTTGTCCATACCAGGTCCAGTCAGGGCTCATTCCACTAGATCTGTGGCTACACCAGCTGCCTTTTTGGCTAGACATGCTTTGGATGAGATTTGTGCGGTGGCCACTTGGGCTACTCCTCACACTTTTGTTACTCATTATAAGGTTGACATAGTTTCTAAGAACAGGGCTTCCTTTGGCTCCACAGTTCTTCGGCATGTCCTTCCATGAGGCTACCCAGGAATTTATGCTAGCTAGGAACTCTGACCCAAGAGTGACAAATAGTGACATGGATAACATCAGATAAACAGTTATGTACTTACCATAACTTGGCATTTGTGTTATCCTATGTCACTATTCATCACTATCCCTTCTTCCTTCCCCCGTCCTGTGGGACCTAGAGGAAGTAGAGATATCATGCCTGGTGGTTAAGGTCTTCCTTAATTGTTTTCTAGCTCTAGGGCAAACTTGATCTGAGGGATTAGAGGGCAGCAAAGGATTATGGGAGTGGGAGGAGCTCGAGCCTAGGATCTGTCTGAGAAGTTGTTGGCTTGGATCCAGTGTCAGATCCTATGACCCAAAAGTGATGAATAGTGACATAGGATAACACAGATGTTAAGTTATGGTAAGTACATAACTCTTTTTATTTTAAAATGTATTATTATGAAAATTAATAACGCTATTTTTACAATAAAATTTTACTTATCTGTATTGTTATGGTTTAAGACATTTCATTTTGTAATGCCTGTATAAAATCTTTCACATGACAGTTGTAGGGAAGTTACGTGAAGCATTGTCTTTTTTTAAAGTTATGTAATCTGCAAGCTGCAAACAAATTCCCTATTGTATCTTATTTTTTAGACTGTTACAGTCTCAGTAAAGTTTTATACATAAAAAGTTATGTTTGCAACCACAGTAGACTGCAAGTAGAGAATCTTCAGCCATTGTTTGTCTACTATAAATTTACAGGTGGACTACATGCAAATAGTGTTTGAGTTTACAGCGTGTTTGCAAAATGCATAGTATTTAACACATGAATATGCACAGTGTTAGGGATAATATTAAGTCCAATGTTTGTAAACGTTATATTTAATGTGCAGTGTCAGACAATTATTGCTGATTGACATTGCTTTGGCTGTAGCCATTCTCTCTGGGGAAGCAACATACAGAAGAATGTTTAATGTATTCTGTTAGCCAGTTCTTGAAACGTGAATTGTGTTTTAGTCTGAATTTCTTCTAAGAGGCAATCCAGTTAGTTAGAACACCTCTCTTAAAATGTTTTTTTTTTCCGCTAATGACAAGCAAAAAATGAGGTGTCTGAACTTTTTTAAAAATGTGTTAAGTAGCCCAGTTACACTGATAGAACTAACTGGTGTTATATTTGTATTAGTTCCAAATATCTAGTAAATTGTCTTGTTGGAGTTTGCAGACAGTTTGCTAGAAGTCACCTAGTATCATAGTAAGTTAAGGTAATTTCATAGCAGTTGGCCTATGTTTTCTAGGGAGAACCTAGAATGAAGAGTTAAGCCTGTCATTATCATAGATTACAGTAGCAGAGGATGAGAGTTTGAGAAATATTCATGAACAGAGAAAGCAGAGCTGATCTTAAAACTGTGGGTAGAGGAACTCTAGAGGTATATGCCCCAACATCAGCAACACAAGAATGGAATGTCGTTTTGTATTTAAAATTCCACGTGTGGTTGGAAAGGAAGAACTGGAAGTCTGTGCTAAAGTGCACGCACGGATGTGACATGACAGGTGTATGCGACGGGACCATTCTTGAAGAATGCCCTTAAACACATACTTTATACATTTTAAACCATACACATGGATATTTATAACTGCAATGAATAACTCTCTACAGAAAACAATATTTGCCTAAACTATGTGGCGGGGCTGTGCCCCCTCCCCCAACTATATATACTAACTCCAGGATCACACTACAGTGGGGAAAAGGGATATACCTTTTACTTTAATGTGTCAGTGTTATGAGTTTCAGTCAAATGAGTTTTCAGTCTTTTGAAGTGTCAGTGTTTTGGTCTCAGTCAAATGAAATTTCAGTCATATGAAGTAGACCCATATATATATATGTATATATATATATATATATATATTTATATATGTATATATATATTTATATATATATATATATATATATATATATATATATTTATATGTATGTATATATGTATAAAATATAATTTTTCTAACCAGTTTATTCTTTACTTTGCTTATTCTACTTGTCTTCTAGAAATAGTTGTTACTTTCTTGTTTCCTTTCCTGCAAGTGATTGTGCTGCTATTATCTGATGGTATCTGTTTCTACCATCATTGGTAGTTCTTTTCCCTTCCCCTACCTCTTATGATATGAAGGTTCTGGCCTACCTTTGTTGGTAGCCATTTTCCTGTAGTGTGTGTGTCTGAGTGTTTCTGCAAGTTGATAATTTCCTTAATCAACATGGCAGATAAATCTCGAGGTGCGACTAGTTTCAAGCAGTGTCAAGATTGTGGTAGGAAAATGCCCAACTCTTCTGGGCATTTCTCTTGTGTTTACTGCTTGGGCCTGATGCATTTACAGGAGGATTGCGTTTTGTCAAGCGTTCAGTCACCGGATCCTCGTAGAAAGAAAAAAATAAACTGATTTTAAAAGGTCTGATTAAAACGTCCTTTGAGGAGGCTTTGTCCAGTCAATGCAAATCTGATGCATCTTTGCCTTCCTCCCCCTCTTCTTCTAAGTCTGCACATGGACAGAAGAGGAGTCACTTTGTGCCAGAGTCTCCTTCAGCTCCAGCAGCCAAGAAACAGAAATCATTGGTTCCCACACTTTCTGCAGAACCGAAGTCGGCATAGTCTGTGGTAACTACTGCTGAGCCGCAGGTCACGGTGCCAGCTACCATGATACTGATGGTCCAAGCTGCTGCATTGGTACAAGTCCCCTCTGCTGCATCGTCCAATGTTTTGTAACCAATATCTCCCCTGGTGCCGCCAGTAACTTCACAACCTGGTTTTATTTCAGTTCCCAGGGCAATATATTCCCCTCAATTGATCCTTTCGTGGGACAACTTCCGAGGCACTTTCTAAAGAGACCAGAATCCCCCTCAACTTTTTCTGTCAGTTCTTGCAGGAGTCTGACAGAAGTCAGTGATGTGCAGTTGTTGGATCAGCTTCTCGTGGCCAGGGGTCTTAAATTCTCTTCCCACACTCCACTCACTTCTGGAGATGGGACTTTCTCTCCTAGAGCTCCACTGAATCTTCCTTCTCTAAGAGTTTAGAGATTACGACTCCGATTCCTTTGGTTCCGGCTGCTCCGGTACTGAAAGCCTTTCCTTTGGTTCCGGAGTCTGCCTTGAGTTCCTCGGCTCCATCTGAGATAGACTCCTGGGGTTGTAGCTCCGCTGACCAATCAGAGGGGTTTGAATTGGCACATGCGAGCTCTTCCATGGCTCCGACTTTGGAAGTGGTTTTGTCTGAACAGGGTTAGGACCACAGTTCTGAGGATGTCCTCCTCTGTTCCGAGCTGCTGTCCCTCTTCAGGGGGACCTGCCTTCCAGGTGATGGAGAGGGCATTGGCCACTGCAGGTCTTCAGCTGGTCCCTTCCCTATCATAGTATTATTCCTGGACCCCTTCTTGTACAGCGCTCCCACCATCCTCCACACCTGGGCAGTGAGCACCAAAACTGCAGGATACCTCTGTCACAGAGAACACAGACTTTGATGGAGAGGGTTCCTCTCAGTCACCCCCAGAAGATGTCTCCTTTGGAGACATTCCAGAGATGTTGAAACAGAGGGGTGACTGAAAGCCCAAAGACCATACCTCAGAGGAATCGGTGTGCCTGCAAGCTTTTGGTGCTCACCCATCTACCTCTTGGGTGGTCCCACCAGCTGATGCTCTCATTAAATTGATCACGGAGCAGGCTTAGAAGGCCCGTGACTCCATAGAGGCAACCCCAGATCATCTGACAAAATTCTCACAGTGCCAGAGGACCACCAATTTTGAGCTGAGGGACTAGCAGTAGATGCCATGGTGGTTATGGCAGCCACTAAGAAGGAACTTGCAGAAGAAGGTTCCACTGTTCATCCCCCCTAACCGGGAGTCCAGGGAAATGGACAGATTTGGAAAGCAGGTGTATGCATCATTGACCTTGGCCTTAAGGTCCTTGAATTTTTGTGGCGCACTTTACTAGACTCCAGTGGAATCTGATCAAGGAACTGTTGGATACCCTTGGAGGAGCTGTGTCTGCGGTAAGTTCAAGGTAACGTGGCCTCCCAACTGACTACCCTGGAGTCTATTTCCATCTCATCCATGAGGCTCATTGTGCATGCAGCTGAAGGGATGACTAGGGCAGCGGTTCCGGGGTTGCGATAAGGAGGCATGCTTGGATGTGCTTGCGGAGCCATTTAAGCCTTTGGTGGTCAGTGCTCCTTTTGACGGATCATCGTTGTTTGGCCCCAAAGTCAGAGAAACCTTAGGTGTGAGAAAGATAGAAAGACCCTATCTGCAGTGGGCATACATTTTTGGCTCCCCAACGGTCCTACTCCAGGAAGCAGAGGAGCGGGAAGATGTGGTTCAAAAAATTCCAAAGGCCTTTTCAGGACACACATGACAGTGGCTCCCCTCAGAGCAGAGGGGGGGAGCTCCAGTGGAAGACGCCGACCCCATGGCAGAGGTGGCCCGTAAAATCAGAGTTCCAGAGATTCTTTCTCAGGGAAGCCATACTAGCACTTCTGAAATGGGGCCCGATTGCTTGTCTCTGGAGGCAGTCAGGGGAGGGTTATCCTTGCACTCAAGATAACCACAGATACTTGAGCTTGGGTGCAAAGGATTATTGCTGGAGGATACTGTATCCCCTTCACTCTCATTCCAAGGTCAGGAAGAAGAATCCCTGATGTTCCACCCAATCAGAGGGATCAAGCAGTTCTGGAAATTCCCAAGCTGCAAGAAAGAGTCATCCAGGAAGTCCCACCATACCAGATAGGATCTGGATTTTACTCAAGATTAATTTTGGTTCCAAAAAAGACAGGGGACTTGAGACCAATTTTAGCTCTCAGTCTGTTGAACAAGTTTGTTAAGCAAGCACAATTTTGGATGGTTACGGTTCAGTCTGTCCTACCTTTAATAGAGGAAGAGGATTGGATGTGCTCAGTAGACATTCAGGATGTGTATTACCACATAAAAATGGACAGGCGCTCCAGAAGGTTCCTCTGTTTTTGGCTAGGAGCCAGTCACTTTCAGTTCAGTGTGCTGCCCTTTGGCCTCACTACAGTCCCCATGGTGTTCCCCAAGTGAATGGCAGCAGTAACAGCTCACTTGAGACGACACAGAATTCCAAGTGTTTCCGTGTTTAGACAACTGACTCCTCGCTGCTCCCACCAGGCATCTATTATGTCAAGCAACAGACTTTACTGTACATCTTTTTGGTCATCTAGGCATTACAGTGAATCAAACAAAACCCCAAGTAAGCCCCACTCAAGATTTGGAGTTTATAGGAGCCTGCCTGAATACTACCGTTTGTACAGCTTCCCTTCTCCTGCACAGGCAGCAGAAAATAAGATTCCAAGTGCAAACTATTTTCTCCAGTGACAAAATACTTGCACCATTAGTTCTACAAGCTCTAGGGTCCATGGCAGCAGCCATCAACTTAGTTCCAGTAGCAAGATTTCAAATGAGACTTCTTCAGTGGCATTTGGTTTCCAGTGGTCTATCCTAACTCATCCTTTGATGCATCTCATTTTAATCACCAGTCGTTGCAAAAGGGACTTAACCTGGTGGATGGAATCTGCGGAAAGTCTCTTAGGGTGACCATTTGTTTCACCCCAGCCCAAGGCCATAGTGACCACTTATGCCTCCCAGGTGGGGTAGGACATCATCTGGGCAGAATAATAAGGCATTCTGTCCCTGATAGAGGCCAATTTGCATATCAATGTTCTAGAATTGAGGGCAGTGCTTTTAGTGTTGCGGGCCTTCCAAGATGCCCTCCCTCTAGGAATAATTCCAATTCAATCAGACAATGTCCGTAGTCTGGTACCTCATCAAACAGGGCAGAACCAAGTCTCATCTCCTGTGTCGAGAAGCTGTTAGAGTGTGGCAGTGAGAGATTTCTTCCAGCCGTTTTCTAATAGCAATGCATATCCCGGGGAGCTCAAATGTGATGGTGAGCAAGTTGAGCACATGCACCCTCCTGCCTCATAAGTGGTCTCTCAATCTCTCCGTCGCTGGGGCCAGCCTTGCTGCAGTCTATTTGCATTTCCCCTGAACAACATGTGCATCAGCTACTTCCCCCAATTCCCTTTCAGGAGGATTCCCCGAGAGATGTTCTCCTTCACAGTTGACCCTCGGGACTTCTCTATGCTTCCCCTCCCGTTCCATTGATCCCTCTCTTCTTAAAAGAAAGTCACCAGGTTAAAGAGCAAGGTAATCCTCCTTGTCCCAATCTAGCTTTGACAAGTCTGGTTCCCCTTTCTGTGGCCTCAGCTAATTCACTGTTCATGGACTCTGGATCCAGATTTCATGTCCCATCCTCAGGGAGTGGTGCACCCCAATCTACAGAACCTCAAGCTTAGAGCTTGGTTCCTCCATTTCCATTAATTAATCGCCAGACGAAAGAACCTATCATCTCCAGTCCAAAGAATTTTGTTAGCTTCCCATAAATCTTCCACCAGGAAATTTTACCACAGCAAGTGGCGAAGATTTTCTATTTGGGCACACAATAATGGTCTTGATCCCCTTCACACTGGTTGAAAAGTTATTAGAATTTTTAGTTACACTTTTTGAACAAGGAGCTTCTGCTTCTACTGTTAAGGTCCATCTAGCTGCTATTTCCAATTTCCACAATGGCTTTGAAGACCAATCGTTAATTTCACACAGATTGTGTAAAGTGTTTATGAAAGGAGCACTGAGGTTAAAGCCACCTTATAAAGATCCTCTGGCTCCTTGGGATCTTACCTTGGTTGTGCAGTCTTTGGTCCTTTCCCCCTTTGAGCTAGCGGCTAACTGTGACTTGAAGTTTCTTTCATGGTAGACCATTTTTCTGATAACTGTTACTTCTGGCAGTAGAATTTCAGAGATTTAAGCGTTATCTTCAAAACCTCCATATTTAATTTTTCACAAGGATAGGGTTTCACTAAGAACCAACCTATCATTTCTTCATAAGGTAGTTTAAGAAACTAACATTAACCACTCCATTGATTTACCTGTTTTCTTCCCAGAAATTTCTAACAAGGGTGAATATTGGTTACAGTTTCTAGATGTTCAGAGAATTGCATTTTTATCTCAGCAGAACTAAGGAATTTAGAATTCTCGGACCAGTTATTTATCCCCTTCTCGGATCCATCTCTGGGTAAACCTGTTTCAAAAGTCACTTTATCAAGGTGGTTAAGAGGTTGTATTTACCTTCATCTACAATAAGAAGAATCTCCAATTACTAGCACCAGTGATGGAGCATTCTACTAGGGCAATAGCCACATCTGCTGTTTTCCATTAATGAAATATGCACAGCAGCAACCTGGACTACTCCACATACTTTTATCACTCATTACAAATTAGATATGGTCTCCAGGGCAGAGAGCATCCTTTGGCTGTTTGGTACTCAGGAATATCCTTCCATAAGGCCTCCCAAGATCTAAGGTAGTTGGGGACTGTATCTCAAACATCAAGGATAAATGAAGATTAACATCAGGTGAAGAAATTATGTTCTTAGTGTAATGTTCCGTCTGTGTTGTCGATCTTCATCTATCCATGGCACCCCACCCTCCTTCTCCCTCCTTCAGACTCCTTGGAGGATCGGACTCTTGTCCTGGTTGTGTATTATCTCGTGTATGATCTTGGGGCATGGCCTCTTCAGTTTCTGTAGAGCTGTTTTTCTGTCTTCCTCTGTAGCTGCAAACTCGATCTTAGGTAATCTGGAGAGGGGTGTTATGGGTAGAGACTTGGCTCAAGAGTTTTTGGTTCTCGTGAGCTGTTACAGCAGTCGAGCCAAGGGTAAATGAAGATCGACAACACAGATGGAACGTTATGGTAAGAACATAATTCCCCCCCCCCTTTTTTTTTTTAATTGAACAGTAAATGTGACAACTCTTCAGCAAGCGAAGTCAAAATCCAGGGGTCTGCAATTGTACCTCTTGCACCTGCCTCTGGGCACCCATGATAATATGTAGTCAATGCAAAGATCAGTTGTCGCGACCAAGGCGCTGGTACGTCGTACCAGCATGTACCTTGTCAGAAAAGCCCTGGTTACCTGAATCCCTTTTGCTTTGCTGTTCATGGTTAGCAGTGTAGAGGGGGAGGACACTATTCATTAGCATTTGTTTATCAGAATTGCCTGTCTGGGCATAAGTTACCACTGTTCAGCAGAATCCTGGGGAGAAAAGCTCCAAGTGTAAATACATGCACGAAAGATACAAGTAGGTATGAAAAATTGCAATGACTTTTAGAAATTTAACGTAATTATGTTAAATTAATAGAACACACAGTAAAACATAAACAGAGGTATATAACAGACAATAGAACATGTCGGTAGATTAAAAAAATTGTGAGTCATGAATAAAATCTAATGTATAAGTACAATGGATCAAAACAAAGTAAGTGAAAGGAAAGAAAAAGAGAAGTTGATTTGTGAGAGCAAGCTATTAAAAAATGAGGCTTGAGGGGAAGAATATCTTAAGGTAACGTGTTGGTGGATGTGGTAGTCATACACCAGGGAAATAGATATGCCAACATAGAAAATGGTTGGATCTTGGCTTTGGCTGTTGTGGTGGTTGAAAATGAAAATTAGTAAATAAGCTGAGAGAGGTGAAGTTTGAAGGAGGTTGAGTAAGAGGATGTAGGATTATTGTTACGAGGCGAGGCTATAAGGTGCCAGTATATGGTTTGTTGCTGTGTAGATGGAGATGTAGGTGGGATGTGATATGAAAGAATATGGAGAGAAAAATCAAGGTCGTAAGCCCGGAAATGTTGAAGGGATATAGTGCGGTGTAATAAAAATAAAGTGTGGATGCGAGTAGAAGGGTAGGAAGTGATAAGAAAAAGGAAAAATAAATTGGGAAGGACAGATAGAGACAGGCTGTATGTATAATATGACAGGATAGTATCCTTGGGTAAGGTGAGTAATGTAGCATTATTTCAACTACACTATGTGGATGTTTTGGAATTTTTGTCGAGCTAGTAGTTCAGCAGGAACACGGCATGAGTTTATTAGGTGTTCTTTGTGTTTCACTGTTGCAGTCATTACATTTGGGTAATCCTGCCGGCAGGTTGCCCTCAGTCAGCCTGAATTCTAAAGTCCTGGGTCCTGCGTCGGCTGCTGTCACCCCTTCCCTGACGTCAGGTCGTCAGGGGTATAAAAGATGCGGCCGACGCAATTTTCTTTAGTCTTTCTTGCCACGCTGTGCCCGAAGCAGAAGCAGTTCGCAAGTGCCGGTCGGCCGACTCCTGAGATTTTCGTGTTCGAGTTTCAGATCCGAAGTCTTCAGTAAAGCTAAGTACCCCGTTGGGGAAACTTTTTTTCTTGCTCCAGACCGATGTCAGAAAAAGTTAATTGTATTTCTTGTGGAAAGCAAACACCTCATAAGGACTTTCATTCTTACTGTATTCCTTGCCTAGGCCCTGATCACAACGTTGCTGGTTGTCGGTTTTGTGCTAGACTTAACCAACGCACTATTAAGCGTCTGTATGATTTTGCTTTAGACTACTTTGGACGCCGGTTTAATTATCCAGAAATGTCGTCTGATAGCCATCCGACTACCGGAGTTCACAAAAAACACAAAGAAAAGGAGAGACAGATGACCGAGGCCCAAAACCGACGGCGAAGCTTCTCCTAAGCCATTCACCATTCGCCGGTTCTCAGTGAGGTGCTTTTGCAGCCCCTGATGCCCGCTACTTTAGAGTCACAGCATGCTACCGACTCCCACGTGGAATCGGCCATGCCGCTGGAAACTCAAGGTATTGGAGCCTCGGATACTATTCCTTCAGATGGATCCGGAGCCTCTGAGCAGGCACTGGCTTCTGAGGGTGTATTCAGACCTAAACATCTTTACATTAAGCCAACCTCAGCTTCAAAGGCAAAGACTAAAGCACCTTCTAAAGCAAAGAAACAAACTCAAGAGCCACGTGGACAGGCCTCTATGCCCAAAAAACAGATGCTCAAAATGGCTGAAGACTTAATTACTTTGATCAGGGGTTCCCATCCCCCTCCTGATAAGAGGTTCCCATCCCCCTACTGATAAGAGGCCTAAGCAAGAGTCTGACTATGAATCTTCAGATCAGGTTTCTATTTCTTCTGATCAGGAAGTTTCTTTACCCCCCTATGAGGATTCTGATGCTGAAGAATTTATACCTTCAGCTTCTCCTCCACAGGACTATTCTTTTGGGGAAACCTTGCATACCATGAGGGAGCATTTCTACTGGGTGAGCCAAGATTTTTCAGAATCTAAAAAGAGGCTCAGGGATTTCCTTTTACTACCTAAACACAGGCCATTAGCCGTTCCACCTGTTTTAGATATTGTAGATGATGTGTTTTCGGAGTCTAGTCTTACCCCTGACTCCTTACCTCCAGCTCCTGTTAAGCCTGACTGATATTACAGGGTTCCTGACTCTCATAAATTCCTTTAAAAACCCTGCTGCAGAACCAGAAACTATTTCACAGGGTCCCAAAGGAGTTAAGGCTTGCGCTGCAAAAAACCCTACCCCCTCAGACAGAGATTCTAGGGCACTAGATAGATGGGGGGAAAAAAGGTTTACACATCTGCTACCTTGGCTGTAAGGGCCTTAAACTGTAAATTTCATATGCTCAGATATCAGCAACATGTCATGGCATTGCTTAAACAAAAAATGTTATTAAACTCTGTGCAGAAAACAAGGAAATGCAGGATTTATTGCATGCAGCTGAACAAGTTGGAAAGCATACTTTCCAATGTGGTTTTGATTCTTTGGAGGCCTCCTGCTGGGCCACAGTTATGGGTTCTGTAATTAGGAGGCATGCTTGGTTAAAGGAACAAAATCTGCCTGATCATATTAAAGTTAAATTATTAGATGCACCTTTACAGCATGATACTTTGTTTGGTGTTGAGGCAGAGGAGGCGTTAAAGGAAATGGAGGGCAAGGCTAAATCTATGCAAACTGTCAAATATTTTTTACAAGTACAGCCGCCTAGGTTTAGTAGACACTGACCTACAAAGAATTTGTCCTTTCCTGTGTCAGACAGACCTCAAATGGGCAGATCCAGACGCCCTAGAGGCAGATCCCAGGCGCAAGTTTCCTTCAGGTCAAAGCAATGGGGTGCTTCTACCTCCAAAGTTGGAGAAGACAAATCACAACCATACAGGAAACAGTCCCAGTGACTTCCCCCTGCTTGCACCAAGCACTTATCTCCTGACAGCACCCTTAGGGGGGAAATTAGCACTTTTTTCTCAAAATTGGCACATTATAACCCAGGACAAGTGGGTTCTAAATATCGTGTCACAAGGGTACAAGTTCCATTTCCCTACCCAGCCAAAGGCAAGCGGCTGGCCAGATCTGCCAAAAAATCAATGGGCAAAGGCACAAAAACAAGTCTCATCCCTCATGGACATGGGGGCCATTCAACAAGTACCAGAGCAAGAGCAGGGACAAGGATTTTACACAAGACTGTTCTTAGTACCCAGAAAGGACAAGACCTGGAGACCAATACTGGACCTATCTATTCTGAACACATTCCTGGATATACCAAAATTCAAGATGATGACTTTGCAGCAGCTTCTGCCCATGCTGAGCAAGAACACTTGGCTGGTAACTCTAGACCTAAAAGAGGCATACCTGCATGTCCCAATCAGACAATTATGCAGATGATACCTCAGATTTAAAGCAGGCTCAAGGCATTACCAATTCTCTGCACTGCCCTTTGTAAAGACCCTGGGCGCAGTAGATAAGCCAAAATGCCTGGCACCAGTAATTGCATTCTGCAGACAGAGAGGAATACAAATATATCCTTACTTGGACGACTGTCTAATTCAAGCAGAGAACAAGGACATTTTTCTACAGCATCTGGCGTATGCACAAAGACTTCTAACATGCCTAGGGTACACAGTCAACGAAAAGAAATCAAAACTAGTACCCTCTCAAGAGATAATATTCCTGGGTGCAAGCTTAAATACAACTGCCCAGATGGTTTATCTCACGCCAGACAAACAGAGGCAACTGACTACCTATTTCAAAATGTTGGCAACAAAAGCGCCGTTATCTCCAAGAAAAATACTGCAGGCTTTGGGCTTCATGGCATCCTGCATCCTACTAATTCCATATGCAAGACTGCATATGAGGAAACTTCAGTGGTACCTAAAAAGTGTTTGGACTCAAAATTGCCACAGCCTGGAAACAATGATTACTCTTATTCCCTGCCTACAACAGGAGTTTCGATGGTGGGCAAAGGCTTGTCACCAAAACAAGGGACAGCCATTCACATTACCCCCAGCCAGACAGACACTAACAACGGATGCATCAGATTATGGCTGGGGGCCTACATGGCAGGAAGATGCATTCAGGGCACATGGCCCTCAACCCAAATGCATCTACATATCAATCAAAAAGAGGTGATAACTGTTGAGAATGCCCTGACAGCCTTCAAGGACTTACTTCATCCGGGACAACTACTGATAAAGACAGACAACACCGCGGTCATGTGGTATATAAACAAGCAGGGGGACACACATTCTTACCCCCTTTGCAGACTAGCCACGACTTTGTGGGACACAGCATTAACTTACCAAGTACATCTGCAGGCACAATTCCTGCCAGGAAGGAAAAATACTCTGGCAGACGAGCTAAGCAGAAACCTCATGGATCCCCATGAGTGGCAGCTGAATCCACAAGTCTTCAGCATGATAACAAGGAAATGGGGATGCCTGGACATCTATTTGCCTCCCCTCACAGCTACCAACTAAAAAGATTCTGCACAAGGACTTATCACAGACAAGCATGGAAAGTGGACGCCCTATCTTTAAGCTGGAAAAAACTATCAATATATGCCTTTCCCCCACTGCCTCTCCTCCCCAAGGTATTCCTAAAGGTCAGACAGGAGAAGCCAAAAATGATACTGATTGCCCCAGGCTGGCCCCGCCAGTACTGGTTTCCAATCCTAAAGAACTTGTCTCAATGCCCAGCTTGGACCTTACTTCAAATACCTCATTTACTGTCCCAGCAAAACAATCAGATCCTGCACAGCCAACTCAGGGCTTTAAACCTGGCAGCATGGCGGATAATGTAGTCGTACAAAACACATCTCTCAGTAAAGCTGTGATGAATGGCATTTTGGAGGCCAGAAGGCCTAGTACTAGAAAATCTTATGCTGGAAAATGGAAGAGATTCTGTGCTTGGAACCAGGCACAAGGAACTGATGCACCTGTGCCAAATATTCCTCAGATTTTGCAATACTTAACTGAGATGCTGGACAAAGGCCTATCTTTTTCATCTATTAAAATTCATGCCTCTGCCTTTTCAGCTCATTACAATACAGAGCCACCAATCTTTTCTCATCCCTTATTAAAACAGTACCTCAGAGGAGCCACAAATTTAAGGCCTCCAAGGAGATCACCAGTGCCTGCATGGGACCTCAACTATGTCTTGGAAAAACTCACCATGCCTCCTTTTGAGCCAGCTGCTACTGCTGATATAAAGTTTTTATCTTGGAAAACAGCTCTGCTCCTAGCAATAACTTCTGCAAGACGAGTTTCAGAGCTACAGGCACTTACGGCTGTGGAACCTTTTATAATTTTTTTATCCAGACAGGGTCTGTCTGAGGACAAACCCAAAATTTATGCCTAAGGTGGTGTCCAGTGTGGCTCTTAACCAAACTCTTCATCTGCCAAATTTTTATCCAAATCCACAGAACAAGGGGGAGAGAATTCTGCATTCTTTGGACATACACAGACAGCTTAGATTCTACTTGGACAGAACCAAAGTTTTCAGAAAGACAGAGCAATTACTAGTGGCATATATACTGCAGGATCACAAGGAAAGGCCATCTCAAAGTGGACTATTTCAAAGTGGATAGGCCACTGCATTCGTTTCTGCTACTTACACCATGGCAAGCCAGTGCCTAAGGGCATTAGGCCACATTCAACCAGAGCTGCAGCCACTTCAGCAGCCTTTCTCAAGGGAGTACCAACCAAGGACATTTTAGAGGCTGCTACTTTGTGTTCAGTGCACACTTTTACAAAGCACTATCATCTGCCACTCTACTCTAAATCCAGGGCAGGCTTTGCCACTGCAGTTCTGCAGGGCCTCATAGCCGCTCCTAATGCTGTTTAGCTCCAGCCTCAAATCCATAGCTTTGGGACTCTACCCAAATGTAATGACTGCAACAGTGAAACACAAAGGACATAGTACAGTTGTGTACACTTACCATAAATGTAGATGTTCGAGTGTATTCACTATTGCAGTCCAGGTTACCTACCCGCCATCCCCCTATCTTTCCTTCTCTGATTTATGCAACATATGTGCTGTATTTGCTTGTAGAAGAAGGTAAAGTTTATATTGGTGCATGTGTGTGTGTGTGTATATATATATATATATATATATATATATATATATATATATATATATATATATATACATATATATATATATATATGTATATATGTATATATATGTATATATATGTGTATGTATATATATATATATATGTATATATAAATTTTGGCTACCCTTTTAGGGGGCACCTGACATCTGGTGCAAGAAAAACTAAAGAAAATGGCGTCTGCTGCATCTTTTACACCCCTGAGGACCTGACGTCAGGGAAGGGGCAACAGCAGCCGACGCAGGACCCAGGACTTTGGAATTCAGGCCGACTGAGGGCAACCTGCCAGCAGGATTACCCAAATGTAATGACTGCAACAGTGAATACACTCAAACATCTACATTTATGGTAAGTGTAAACAACTGTAGTTTTTTGGCTTTGGAGAGGGCTGTTTTATCCTGAGTATCTGATTTCAGGGGCACTGCATTCTTCTGGTATGGTTATGGGCCCTTTTGGGGGTGAAGTTTGCACTCAACCTGTCTGCCAGGATGTTGGCTATATCTGTCGGTTCAGTGTATTTTGTGACATTCTGCACCAACTCTGAGCAGGTCTGAGAATTGCCACTTAGGTTCTTGACATAGCTAAAGAATGCTTGTGGTTATCTTTGGAGTCCATGGCAGTGTTTCTTCCAAAGCTCACCTTGGATGATTTTATGAGGGATCGTAGTTTCTTGCTGATACTGATCAGGGATGTCTTCCCTTCTTGGGTTTTACTGTTTTCTGTACTAGTTTCCTCCTCCTATTGTATAGCTTGTTTATGGCAGGGGTCCACCAGACTGGTTTCCTTTTCTTGGAGGATTAAGTCTTGGTTTTGCTTGAGATATAGCACGATCCATGCATTCTTGTAGGTGCCCGTAGAGTGCATTAGTAAAGGATTTTGCACCTCTGTCTTAAGTAACGTTTAGTTTGCTTTTGAAAAGTTTTTCACAGTGGTTTCTTTGACCGGGGGTGGTGGCGGAATGTGGATTTCCAGAGTGATTAGTTTATGGTCAGATGTAACCAGTGAGGGATTGACCACCGGTGTGGAACACCGGTCGCCCATGTTGGTGATGACCAGGTCGAATATGTTGTCACATCTGGTGGGGGTGTTGACCCAGGTAGTTTGAGTTTATAAATTCTAGGAAATGTTTGGCAAGGGGGTTTGTACTTGAGTAGTTCTCCCAGTTAATGTTTTGGGTAATTGAAATCACCCAATGTCAGGGTGTTTGGTAGGACCTTTATGTTTCCAGGAATGTGGAATGGCGGTCCTGGGACATGGTGCGTGATCTGTAGCAAGCTACAATTTGAATAGCAGTTTTGCCCGTTGTTAGTTGCACGTGGGTGATCTGTGAAGCATCGTGCTGTGCCACTAACTTGGAGGTGTGGGTATCTTTGACGAATATGGATACGCCCCCGCCTTTTGTATTTCGGTCCGTGTTTTGTGGCCTGAATGTATGGTATGAGTTGTAGCCTGGTAGTGCTGGGGTGATGTTTTTCATGTTTCACTGTTAGTCATTACATTTGGGTTATCTGCTTGCAGGTAGTCCTCAGTCGGCCTGATTAACAAAGTCTTGGGTCCTGCGTCGGTTGCTGTCCCTTCTTTTATGACGTCAGGTCGTCAGGGGTATAAAACATGCAGCCGACACCATTCCCTCAGTCTTTTTTGCCGTGTGGTGTCCGAAGCAGAAGCAGTTCACAAGTGCCGGTCGGCCAACTCCTGAAATTTTAGTTTTTGAGTTTCAGAAACGGAGTCTTCAACTAAAGCTAAGTACCCCATTGGGAAACCTTTTCTTGCTACTTACAGATGTCAGTAAAAGTTAATAATTGTATTACTTGTGGAAAGCAAATACCTCATAAAGATTTTCATTCGTATTGTATTCCTTGCCTAGGCCCTGACCACGACATACTTTGCTGTCGGTTTTGTGCTTTATGTAGTCAGCGCACTATCCATTGTCTGTTTATTTTCACCTCTAAATATTTCGGTTCTCAGTTTAATTATCCAGAAATGTCGTCGGTTATACATCCGACTACCGGGATTCCGAAAAAACGCAAAGATAAAGACAGAGACAGGCCGCAGAGTTCCAAAACTGCCGACGACGCTTCTCCTAAGCCAGTTGCCAGTACTCAGTGATTCACTTTCGCAGCACCTGATACCCGCTACTTCTGATTCGCAGGCCTCTACTGGGACCTGTTCGGAGTCCGGTATGCCGCGAGATGCTACAACTATGGAACCCGTGGATGTCTCCACCTTGGATGGGTCTGGAGCCGCTCTGCAGGCACCGGCTTCTGAGGGTGTATTCAGGCCTACAGACTTGCATATTAAACTGACGCCTCCTTCTTTGCTTAGGCCTAAATCTCGATCCATGCGTAAAAAAACAATGCCCAGACCACATGCTCAGGTCTCTATGCGTAAAAAATAAATGATAAGAATGTCTGAAGATGTAATAATAGGTTAGTACTAGGCTAACTGCCCTTGTGAACCATTTTAAGCCTAGCCAATTATCCCTTGTGAGACTCAAACCCTGCACCTTGTGTTTTTAAGGCAAACACCTTAACCTTTAGGCCACCTCAGTGGTAGCCATCCCCCCCCTTCTAAGAGGCCTAGGACTGAAGTTGATTATGAATCTTCTGATCAGGATTCTGTTTTTTCTGATTCTTCTGATGATCTGGATTTGCCCTTATCTACTTATGAAGATTCTGATGCAGAGGACTCCATTCCCTCTGCTTCCCCTTCTGAGGATTTTTCTTTTGGGGAAAGCTTACATACTCTAAGGGAGCATTTCCTCTGGGAAAGCCATGATTTTTCTGATTCAAAAAAGAGGCTTAGGGATTTCCTTCTGTTACCTCAGCATAGGCCTTTAGCTATTCCTCCTGTACTAGACATTGTTAATGCTTTTTCGGAATGTAGTTTGGCCCCTGATTCCCTGACTCCTGCTCCCAGAAAACCTGACAGATACTACAGGGTCCCTGAGTCCCACAAGTTCCTTTTAAAAACATCCTATTGCAGATCCAGAGACTATTTCACAGGGGCGCAAGGGCTTTAAGGCTTCTACTGCTAAAAATCCTACCCCTTCTGATAGAGACTTGAGGGCACTGGATAGATGGGGTAAGAAGGTTTACACTTCTGCAACCTTGACCATTAGGGCTTTAAACTGCCAGTTTCATATGTTAAAGTATCAGAAACATGTTATTGGACTGCTTAAACAGAAAATTATGTTGATCCCTGACTGTGTAGAAAATAAAGAATTAACAGGATTTAATGCATTCTGCTGAACAAGTTGGAAAACATACTTTGCAATGTGGTTTTCATTCATTAGAGGCCTCTTGCAGGGGTACTGTTACTGGGTCTGTGTTCAGAAGACAAGCTTGGCTTAAGGAGCAATCTTTGCCTGATCGCACTAAAGCTAAATTGTTGGATGCTCCTTTAAATCGGGACCACCTGTTTGGCAACAAGGCTGAGGAAGTTCTTAAAAAGATGGAAGATAAAGCTAAATCTATGCAAATTGTTAAAAATTTTTTTACAAGTTCAGCCTCTTAGATTTAGTAGGTACTGGGCCTCTAAGAATTGGTCCTTTCCAGCCCCTTCCAGGTCGTCTCAAGCCAAATCCAGACACAACAAAAACCCCAGGTTTCAGTCCCAGGGGACACACAGAACTAAGCAGTGGGGGGCCTCCACTTCCAAATCTGGGAATAAGTCTCACCCCTATGGTAAACTGTCTCAATTACTTCCTTTTAAAATTTCAATGGACTTATCAACTGACTGCCCCTTTTGGGGGAAAGGTTGCTCTTCATGCAAAGAATTGGGAACTCATTACCCAGGACAAATGGGTTTTAAATATAGTGTTCCAGAGATACAGATTTCACTTTCACATGTTGCCAACACCACATGGGTGGCCGGACCTACCCCAAAATCAGTGGGCAGAGGCCCAGAAGCAAGTACTTTCTCTTAAGCATGGAGGCTATTCAACTGGTACCAGAAGAGGAAAAGGAACAAGGTTTCTACTCAAGACTTTTCCTGTTATCCAGAAAAGACAATTTGTGGCGTCCTATCCTGGACCTGTCTACTCTAAACACATTTTTGGAGATTACAAAATTCAAGATGCTGACTCTTCACCAATTACTTCTATGCTAGGCAAAGATGCCTGGTTGGCAACACTAGATTTAAAAGAAGCATGCCTGCACATCCCAGTCAGGGAATCTTGCAGAAGATACCTACACTTCAAAGCAGGCTGCACTACATGCACTATCAGTTCTCTGCACTGCTCTTTGGCTTATCTACTGCGCCCAGGGTATTCACAAAGGGCCTAGTTCCAGTTATTCCATTTTGCAGGCAAAGAAATATTCAACTATACCCATACCTGGACGATTGTCTAATTCAGGCAGAAAGCCAGGACATACTTTTGAATCATCTGGCCTCATACAAAGCATTCTAACTTGTCTGGGGTACACCATAAACAAAAATAAATCACATCTGGTACCCTGTCAACAAATTATATTCCTGGGAGCAAGCTTGAATACAACTTCCCAGATGGCTTACCTCATGCCAGAGAAACAAATCCATTTGACAACCTACTTCAAACAAGTGGCTACAAAAACCCTGCTATCTGCAAGACAAATATTGCAAGCCTTGGGGTTCATGGCCTCCTGCATTCTTCGAATTCCATATGCAAGACTGCATATGAGGAAACTACAGTGGCATCTAAAAAGCCTATGTGTAAACATTCTCAAGACCTAGAAACAATGATTCTTATCATACCTTGCCTACACCTAGAGTTCCTTTGGTGGGCAGAGGCCTGCCACCAAAACATGGGACTACCTTTCACAGCACCCCCTGCCGCCCAAACCCTAACAGATGCATCAGACTATGCATGGGGGGGGGGCTCACCTGGCTGGGAGGTGCATTCAGGGCAAATGGAACCCAAGTCAAATACACCTGCATATCAATCAAAAAGAAATGTTAGCTGTACAGAAAGCTCTGGAAGCCTTCAAAGACCACATTCTTCCAGGACAACTAATGGTAAAGGCGGACAACACCTCTGTTATGTGGTACATAAACAAGCAGGGGGGCTACACATTCTTACCCCCTCTGCAGACTAGCCATGGCATTTTGGAACCAGCCTTGAGCTGCCAAGTGCACCTATAAGCTCTATTCCTGCCAGGAAAATTAAATACACTGGCAGACGGACTAAGCAGAAACCTCATAGATCCACATGAGTGGAAAGTGGAACCAAGGATTTTCAACATGTTGACAAGCAAATGGGGGAGCCCAGATATAGACCTGTTTGCCTCTCCCCAGAACTATCAGTTGGACAAATTTTGCACAAGGACTCCCCACAAACAAGCCTGGAAAGTGGATGCTCTGTCCTTCAGCTGGAAAAACCTATCAGTCTATGCCTTCCCCCCCTCTGCCTCTGCTCTCCAAAGTACTACTAAAAATCAAACAGTACAAACCAAGGATGATTTTGATTGCTCCAGACTGGCCACCCCAACACTGGTAGTACCCCCTCCTGCGCAGTGTGTCACGGTTATCTCCATGGCATCTGCCTCAGACTCCTTCCCTGCTGTCTCAGCAGGAGAACCAGATTCTGCACCCTCAGCTTCTAACACTGAACCTTGCAGCCTGGCTAATTACTTAATCTCTCCTTTACCATCCTTCAGTAAACCTGTGATGGATATCATTTTAGAGATAAGGAGGCCTAGTACTAGAAAATCTTATGCTGAAAAATGGAAGAGATTCTGTGCCTGGAACCAATCTCAAGGGATGAGCACAGCAGCACCCAATTTACCTCAGATTTTACAATACTTAACTGAGATGCTTCACAAGGGCCTGTCTTTTTCCTCCATTAAAATCCACGCCTCAGCCATTTCGGCTCATTATAACACAGAACCTCCCTTCTTTCTCTCATCTGCTACTCAAGCAGTTCCTCAGAGGGGCCAAAAATTTGAGACCAGACTCAGACCTTAACTTTGTCTTGGAGAAACACACTCTACCTCCTTTCGAGCCAGCTGCTACTGCAGAGTTAAAATTTCTTTCATGGAAAACAGCTTTCCTTTTAGCAATCACTTCAGCTAGAAGGGTATCTGAATTACAGGCCCATATGGCAGTGGAGCCTTTCATCATCTTTCAAGCGGACAGGGTGTCCCTCAGAAAATCTATCCTTCATGCCCAAGGTGGTATCCAGTGTGGCTCTTAATCAGTCCATTCATTTGCCAACCTTCTTTCCCAATCCAAAGAATAAAGGGGAACGGATACTGCATTCCTTAGATGTGCACAGACAACTTAGATTCTACTTGGACAGGACTAAACATCAAAGGAAATCTGAAAAACTGCTGGTGGTGTTTGCTGCAGGAGGAGAGGGGAAGGCTATTTCAAAGCATACCATTTCTAAATGGATAAGTCATTGCATTCATTTCTGCTATAAGCACCATGGAAAACCTATCCCCCAGGGGATCAGACCTCACTCCACCAGGGCTGCATCTACCTCTACAGCCTTTCTCAGAGGCATCCCTACCAGGGACATCCTAGAAGCTGCTACCTGGAGTTCTGTGCATACTTTCACCAATCATTATCATTTGCCAATTTTCTCTAAATCCAGAGCTGGCTTTGCCACTGCAGTCTTGCAGCGCCTTATAGCTGGCCCTAATGCTATCTAAATTCCTCCTCCCAACCATAGCTTTGGGAATCTACCCAAATGTAATGACTGCAACAGTGAAACACTAAGAACATAGTACAGATGTGTACACTTACCATAAATGTAGATGTTCGAGTGTATTCACTGTTACAGTCCTGGTTACCCTCCCTCCAGCCTCCTAACGTCTTTTGGCTATGCCTCTACTTTCCTTTACTATGCTTTTTTGGTGTTATCCTTTTTGGTATATTTGCTTTTTTGTTGGAGGTATATCTTTGTACTTTTATATTTAATTACTTCCCATTGGGGGGGGCACCTGACATCTGGGGCAAGAAAAACTGATGTAATGGTGTCGGCTGCATGTTTTTTTACCCCTGACGTCATGGAAGAAGGGACAGCAACCGATGCAGGACCCAAGACTTTGTTAATCAGGCCGACTGAGGGCTACCTGCAAGCAGATAACCCAATTGTAATGACTGCAACAGTGAATACACTCTAACATCTACATTTATGGTAAGTGTACACAACTGTACTCTCTCCGGAGCCTTAAACCAGGTTTCTGTTACTGCACATATATTGATTTTCTCCATACTGAGGAGTGCCTCAAGTGTGTGCTTTTTGAGGTTTAGACTTCTGGCATTGAGTAGCATGATCCTCAGTTTTTTGTTACTTATGCTATTTACGGCGGTGGGTTTGTCTTTTGAGGGTTGCCTAAAAAAGGCACTATGGGGGTGGCAAGAGCCTTGGCCAGTATTCGAAAGCCTAAGGGTGACAGGTGCAAGTCGTCCCTATCGAAGTAGATGGCTTGTCGAGCATGTCATCCCAGGCTGACAGACACTGGATCCCCTTTGAATGACACCAGAAGCTTAGCCAATTGTTGAAATTGATACTTTTCTCTGTACCATGGTATCATTCTTGGTGAGGGCAGAATGCTGGTCAGCGTCATACTCGCCTGGGCTACGTGAGCATAGAGCTCCTCCATGTCTCTCTTCATTTAGTCCAGGGAGGTATGGCTCAGGTCATTCACACCAACATGGACAATGACAGTCATATTTGTACTTGTTCTGGAGTGACCTGAGTGCTTGTTTTATGTGGCGGATCCTGGAACCCGACAGACAGCTAACAGTAACCTCCTTGTTCAGCCTAGTGAGTAGAACGTCATTGTGACTGACTATAGAGTCACCTATTACTAGTGTGTTGGGTATGTTATTTTGCCTTAAGGGCTGTGATTGCGTGGCGCACTGGTTTTGTAAAGTATGTGTTTCATGGTTTGTTTTGGGGGGGGGGGTTGTTTGGATGTCTGCTGTAGAGGTCTCTGTTGCTTTTGCAAATTTTTATTTTGAGCCTCTGAGTATGTTTTCGTGTGTTTGTGTATGTTTTTTGCCGGTGCTGGTTTCATAGGTCTATGTTAGACTGGTGGTGTGATGCAAGTAATTCCCTTCTTCTCTTGACTGCCTGGTCCAGTCTTGGGTTGAGAGAGCTTAGCCTCCAGTTTGGCAGTATAATTGCATCTCTCGCATGTATTAGTGTTTGGTGGTAGGAGGAGAGGGTTGTCTGTGTACATGAGGCAATTGTAACATTGCCTCAAAATGCCCAGATTCACCAGTTGGACCAGAGTGTACACCTGAAACTGCCCTTTGGACATGCCTGGATAGGTACAGTGAACTGTTACTGATTGACTGGTAAGGTCAAATAAGAAAGCCTTGTCCTTCTCTACAGTATAGGGGGGTCTAGTGCTAAGGTTTATTAGTGCTTGCTGTGAGTTTTGAGCAAGTGCCTCGATGAGAAGTGAATGGTTTGAGTGCTAAAGGTTAAGTTTGTCTAGTTCCAAGGGAAAAATTGAAGAGTACACTTTGTGGAGCCAGGAATAGTTATACCCTAGCTAACCGGTGCTGCCCAGCGTGCAAAACCGTGCAAATGTGGGTTTTATAGCAGGGAAATGAAAGAGATGGAAATTAGCCCAAAATGGCCAATAAACTACTAATTTCTGGGCTGAAACCACTCCTCCATGGACAGATAGGCTGCTCAAAGCTCCCTCTCTCACAGTGAACAGAGAAACTTCCTTCTATCTAAGTAAGTTATGGGCAAACAGAAAGTTGTAACATAGCCCTGAATTCAGCACTAACCTGAAAACTGGACTCTACTAGCTTAGAAAGGCAGGAAAACAAGTATTTTTTTGTTTTTTTTTTTCCAGAAAATAAAGCAGAATTTTATTTGAGGTGATTGAGTAGTTTTACAGTGTTTTAAATATATTTTTTTTCATTTGTCACAGTTTTGGACCCATTGTGTATGTTAAACATTTCTGACAATTTTTCATATTTTTATGCTTCATTCCTTGTCTAATTCTGTTTTATGCTGTTTCTAATCACGTGAGGCTGAAATTGGCTTTTGTTTTTTTTAAATTGGTGGATTTTTTTTGATCTGTATTTTGCACTTTGAGCCGCCGTGGTGCGTCGGTTAGCGTTGCCTCACAGCAAGAGGTTCTCCCATTCAATTCTCGGCTGGAGCGCCTTCTGTGTGAAGTCTGCATGTCCTCCCCGCGATCGAGTGCTGTTTAAAGATATGCAGGTAGGTGTGTGCGTAAATGGGTGTGCCTTCTTTGAAGGTTGGGCGTCAGGCTGGCAACTTGGCACTATAAAAATCCCCTGCCAATCATTAGCGGACTGGAGTTTCGCTGTGGTGACCCCTAACCGGGAAAAGCCGAAAGACATTACTTTAACTGTTACTGAAAATACCGTTTCACTTAGTGCACTATGCTCAGTAGTATCCCCTGCAGAAATAAACTTCATATTACTATTTAAAAGAAGAATAGTGGGTTTCGTCCATTTTTAATTGGGCCGACCATGCAGCCAGTATTTGATATTGATCTAGCTTTTTTTTTTTGTCCCCTGAATTGATGTATGCAGATACGGTGCCTCCCGTCCTCCATCTACCCCTTCATTACCTAAAAGAAGTAAGTCAAGAAATATGCCTCCGCTTATGGCATGTGACTCTGCAGTAGCCCTGGGGCAGGCTGTTGGAACCACTTGCCTTCTTGCATGCCGTTAGTACCACAACTATACATGACTCGAGGGTCAGACACATACACTGGGGCTGTGCCATTGCCTGGTTCAGGTACAGGAGAACCAAGCTCTTTAGTTGTAGAGAAAGTCAGGGGTGCAGGAATCTGTTGCCATTGGTGATGTGCCTTCCCCAGGGATTCTCCCACTAGAGTAGTGCATGCAGAAAAAAAAAAGAGACTGAAGACCCACCATGTTACAGCGCAGCAGTCACTAACTGTGTTTCTATGTGAATTGGTGGCTGTGACTAAATCCATTGTTCAGGTAGTTGATTACAGGATGCAACTCTAGGATATGAATAACACCAGTGTTCTCATCCCCATTTAACCACACAAGGATCCTGATTGTGAAGAGAATCCAGAATCCAAGGTTTCATAAGTGTCCATGTCCAATCAGTCAGTTTCCTCTGAGGTCGAATAAGTTAAAAACCGAAACAGATGTTTTCTTTTTCCCAAATGCTGGCTAGATTTAATGATGTATTCAGTTGGGAGCAGTTATTGGCTTCCTCTGAGATCAGCAAGGTTTATGATCTTTTGGAGGATGAGGCCCTGGATCTGGCAACTTTACCTACGTTGATCTCTGTGTTGGGGGATGTTTAAGAAAGCTTGCAGTTCTCCTCTGCTGAGTGAACGATACTCACGGTGTGCTTTGCTATGGCTGACTTCCAAGCCCCCTTGTATGTGTCCATAGTTTCTATGTGTTCAGTGACCTTTTCAAATAAAAAGTCAAAAGATTCTGTCTTTACCAAACCCAGCCCCTTCAGATAAACTAGACAAGTGGCTATAGAATATCAGGGAATAAATTGCAGTGCAGCACAGTAGCATAAAGTATTTAACTACCAGTGTTTTATGTGAACATTTGTGCTGAGGTATGTGTATAGTTTAGATGAGTTCACTGCATGGTTATCTGCTGAGCAAAAAGTTTGTCAGATGTTGTTTCTACTATTTCTCAAGTATCTGAGCATGCTTTTCCATGGAGCTGATAACTGTTTCTAGAAATGCAGTGAGACCAGTGGTGATAAGGCTTGGTTGCGCAAACAAAACTTTTTTGATAACTTAAAAAATGAGAATCCAGTGTTCATTTTTATCTGATTCAACATATGGGTTGTCCGATCTGATCAGATCTGACCACAGCACCGATTTCTGAAGCTTCCAGAGCTTTGACTTCTCTCCTACCCATGATTCACTGAACTCCACACTAGAATCTCAGATCTCATTTGCCACCTAAAGACTTCAGACATTTTTTGAGGGCTCTCTTACATTTCGTTAAATTATTTCTTCTGGTCTCCTCCTCCTAAGAGATTTTTTCTCAAGTTTAGTGTGATTAGCGTTAGAAGTTTTTCTGTGTTGTGTTAAGTAGCAAGTTGGCTAGATAGTTTATCTCGCTTGTTGTACAATCTGAATATAGAGCAGTATCTTTCTTTTTGTGTTAAAGTAATTTGTTTAAATGTAGATATATTGATGTTCTTCGTGTTTCACTGTTGCAGTCATCACATTTGGGTTATCCCTGCCAGGCATACCTCTCAACCTGAAAACAACAAAAATCTGGACAAGGCCCATGAAAAAGGCACAAATCTGTAAGCTGATTTACGTACAATTTGCATGCATAGTTATGTAACCCTGCCCACTCCATTGGAATTGTGGGGTACCAGCTTACAGACAAAGTGAAGTACAGACAACCAAAATATGGCACTAGAGTCCCCCTACAGCCATTCCATTGTCCCATTACCTTGCTATTTTGCCCTATTTACCATAAACACTAATGGGCATACTGCTTTACTTCAGTGATTATTTGGATTTTATATTTACATTTTATAGCACAATGCACAAACACTAATAGACATCTGCTAAACAAAGCAATATTGTCTCACAAGGAAAATAGACTTAGCATTAAAACTTCTCTGCCCTTGAAACTCACATTAATTGAAACAGCATTGAAACCCACACCATATCCAAAGAAAATGCATCTAGTGGCCAGTGTTGTTTAAAGGTTACGTTTAGGCTGTTTTTAAGTTATACGCCCCTTCTTCCTGACTTTATTAAATTATATTCCTTGTATAATACAGCACACCTGTTAGACGTAGAGTGCATTTTAAATTTATTGTTTGAACATTTTTCCAGTAGGCAACGGAAACAAAATGCATGAAACAATAATGACAAAACTACCCAATTCAGAACATTTCCACCGTAAAGGTCTACTTACACACATTTTATATATATATATATATATATATATATATATATATATATATATATATATATATCAAATGACAGTAGGGTTAAGCCATGGGCATCTTGCACAGCTCAAGTACTGACAGACCCTCTCCTACATTCATCCTGAAGCATCAAAACTGTCATTGTAAACCAGGTGCTGTTAACTGGCCACTCTTGCTTCAACACTGTCTGCAGGGGAAAACATATTTTATCTTGAATGCTGGAAAATGTACTGTACTTATTTAAAAATAATTTTCTTATAATGCAGCACAGACCATTTTTCTGTTCCTGAATTTAGGTTAATGATTATTTTTGCTCTTTCCACTGAGGCACAGATGCCCTTGTGCTTGAGATTTTGTCACTTCTGTTGTATCTGTAGCTACACTCTTGACTTGTTACACGCACCCCAAAAGTGCAACAACACAGTACATTATCAGCAATGCATCTACATACTGTGGGAGTAGAACCCACAGCCTTCTGCATCAAAAGCAAGTATTTAACCTGTTATGCTATTAACACTGTAAGCCCCAAAATAGGGACAAATTTCAAGTACTGATCTTATAAACTAAGAAAATTGCTAGAATAAAAGGTTTTGTGTTAGTATTTATTTTTTGAAGAATTCATTGCTGTGGTGGTGCAGAGGTTAACGTTGTCACCTCACAGCAAGAAGTTCTCCCGTTCGCTTCTTGGCTGGAGCACCTTCTGTGTGGAGTCTGCATGTCCTCCCCACGGTCGAATGAAGCTAAAGACATGCAGGTAGGTGCAAGCGTGAATGGACATGCCTTCTTTGAAGGTTGGGCATCGGGCTGGCAACTCGGCACTGTAAAAATCCACTGCCAATCATTAGCAGACAGGAGTTCCACTGTGGCGACCCCTAACCTGTAAAAGCTGAAAGACTTCCATTTATTTTTTGAAGAATATGAAGTCTGAAATTCAAATGCCTGTCATTATTTGGTGAATTCAGTCCTTTACTGATTTGCCACAAATATCCAGAAAACCACAGATTTTTTGAGGAACAGGGCAAACATATGAAGCATAAATGTGGAAGTGGTGGTGGGCACGGACTTTAGGCTCTTGTTAGCTGTACCCAAGGTGCAGGGTTTGAGCCCGAGTACCTCTAGCCACCAGGTAGATTCACCTGAGGCATTTTATACACACACACACACTGGCTATGTTTGTTCACAGTAATCTTACCTTACCCAGCTAAAAAAAATTAACTCTGCAGTAGTGGAATTCCATGATAAACAGTTGCTTAACTCTAAGGAGTACACACACACACACAAACACACACACAAACACACACAAACACACACACAAACACACACACAAACACACACAAACACACACACAAACACACACACACACAAACACACACACAAACACACACACAAAAACACACACAAACACACACACAAACACACACACAAACACACACACACACACACACACACACACACACACACACACACACACACACACACACACACACACACACACACACACACACACACCTAAAAAAGTTCAGTTCTCAGAAACGTTCCTTAACTTTGCAGTAATTGCTTAACTCTAAGGTGTTCTCACATATAACTCAAAGGATGGCTATGTTTGTTCACATTAAGCATACCCAGCTAAAGGATTGGCTATGTTGTTGTTTCTTTCTCTGAAACGTTCCTTAAATAAGCAGCAGTGGAGTTTCATTCTCTGTAAACAGTTGCTTAACTCTAAGGAGTTTTGTTACTCTGCAGCAGTCTCTTGGCTTATTACCCAGCTAAGGAGAGGAGGAGTCCTGGCTAGAAATTAATGCACGTTTGTTCTTGGGAAACAATTCCTTAACTCTGCAGCAGTCTCTTGGTTTGTTCTGTTCTCAGAAACGGTAGCTAAGAAGTTCTGGAGTTCCATTCCCTAATGCAGGCTGTTCCCTCGTGGCTGGCTGGCTGGAAATGAATGCAGGCTTACGCATGTTGTTTGAGCTGCTGAATGTATTATTGAGCTTTCCGACAGGCTGGCAAGCTGTTTCACGTAGCTGATATCACACATGTGATGATGTCAGCTGCAAAATCCGGAACAAAATAATTCAAAAGAAACAGCAGTGAAATTAAGGAGTGCCACTCTGGAATCGTGGCACCCCATTATTTAGACCCTAAAACTCAGTAAAAAGCGAGTTGGGAAGTATGCTGCCAAGGTTGCCCTCGGCCGGCCCAAATACCAGAGGCTTAGTATTTCTGCGTCGGTTGCTGTTGCTTCAAGACTGACGTCAGGTCGTCAGTACTATAAAGTAAGGCAGCCGACGCCATTGCATCAGTCTTTCTTGCCATGGAGCCCAAAGCAGAAGCAGTTCGCATGAGTGCCGGTCGGCTGATACCTGAGCTTCGTCTACCGATCTGGAGCTGAAGTCTTCTAAAGCCAAGTACCCTGTTGGGGATCCTTTTTTTTCTTGCACTAACCGATGTCAGGAAAAAGTTAACAATTGTCTCGCCTGTGGAATGCAAATACCACACTGAGACTTTCATTCTTACTGCGTCACTTGTTTAGGCCCAGACCTTGACGTCCCCTGTTGTCGCTTCTGTGCTTTGTTCAATGCCAGAACTATCTGTCAACAGGCCCTTATTGTAGCTAGATATTTTCACTTACAGTCCTTGAACTCCAATATGGCTTCGTTAAGCCATCCAACAGCAGATCTTCCAAAAAAACATAAAGATAAAGACCAAGACCGCACAGGACCAAACCTAGCAATGGCACTCTCGTTAAGCTACTCGTCAGTTCTCTGGTCTTCAGTGAGATGCTTTTGCTGCCCCTGATGCCTGCTTCTGTGGATTTGCAGGCCGCTACCATTTCGGAGTCCGGTATGCCGCAAAACTCTCCTTCGACTAAGGATCCTGCGGTCGTCTCTACCTTGGATGAGTCCGGAGCGACTGAGCAGACACCGGCTTCCAAGGAAGTCCTTTGCACTACCGATTCTCGACACAAACCGACATCTTCTTTCGCGACTACATTTCTTTCGAAAACGACAGTTTCTTAGGCCCGGGGTACGAACCACACCGAAGAAACCGACCCAATCTCAGTCACCTGATTCATTGCCTCCATCTCAAATGCTTATCATGCTGATCAGGGGAAGCCAAGGTACCTCCTACAAAAGGAAGAGAGATCTGTCCCCTGTAGTTTTGTCTGAACAAGAGTCAGATGACTGATGCATCTGAATATGAAGTTATGCAACCCGTCTCCACTTATGAGGATTCTGATGCAGATGATTCCATCCCTTCAGCCCCCCCCCCCCCAAAGGATTTTTCCTTTGGGGAAACACTTCATACCTTAAGGGAGCATTTCCAATGGGAGAATTAGGATTACCCTCAGTCTAAAAAGAGACTCCGGGATTTCTTAGATCTTCCACAGCACAGACGCTTGATCATCCCCCCCAGTCCTGGATGTTGTGGAGGATGTTTTCCTGGAATCCAGCTTGACTCCTGACATCCTCCCTCCTGCACCCAGAAAACCAGACAGGTAATATAGAGTCCCTGACTCTCACAGATTTCTTTTTAAAAATCCTACTGCTGACCCTGAGGTAATTTTTCAAAGGCCTAAAGGGATTAGAGCAACCTCTGCTTAAGAATCCCACCCCCTCAGATAGGGATTCCCGAGCACTAGACAGATGGGGTAAAAAAGTATACACCTCAGCTGCTCTTGCTATCAGGGCACTAAATTGTCAGTTCCATATGCTAAAATATCAGCAACATACCCTGGAGCTCCTCAAACAAAAAATGTCTTCCTTTCCTGCTTGTGCAGAATCTAAAGAGTTACAAGAGTTGATGCATTCTGCAAGTCAAGTAACTAAACACACCTTGCACTGTGGTTTTGATGCCCTAGAAGCTTCTTGCAGGGCAGCAGTCACCAGATCTGTCATTTGAAGGCATGCATGGCTTAAGGAACAGCCCTTGCCAGAAAATGTCAAATCTAAATTGTTGGATGCCCCCTTGCACAAAGGCAACTTATTTGGCACTAAGGCAGAAGAGGTCTTAAAAAAGATGGAAGAAAAAGCAAAATCTATGCAGACAGTTAAGGATTTCTTACAGGTCTAGCCACCCAGGTTCAGCAGGCATTGTCCCTCCAAGCACTTGCCCTTTCCAGATCCCACTAAGCTCGTCCAGCCCAGACCCAGGGGAAACAGATCCCCCCCCCCCCCCAGACAGCAGCCACAGGGAATGCAGAGATCTAAGCAGTGGATTACCTCCACTTCAAAACCAGAGAGTTCTAAGCCACCCTCTTATGGTAAGAACTCATAATGACTCACCTCCCCCACCCCATCCCTCTGCCCACCTTCACTTACTCCTAGGAGGAAAACTCTCCATTCACACAAGCACCTGGGCCACCATTACCAACGACCGCTAGATTCTCAACATAGTGTCCCAGAGATACAAATTTTCTTTCTACACCCTTCCAACCCCAAAAGGGTTCCCAGATTTACCTCCAAACCAGTGGGCAGAGGCTCATATGCATGTCCTTTCCCTGCTCTCTCTGAGGGCAGTAGAGCACGTTCCTGCAGAACAGATAGGCCAAGGTTTCTACTCCAGACTTTTTCTGGTACCCAGAAAAGAGGGGATCTGGCACCCCATCCTCTATCTATCCATTCTAAACACCTTCCTGGTGATCCAAAAATTCAAAATGCTCACCCTCCAGCAGCTGCTCTCCAAGGATGCTTGGCTAGCCACCCTAGATCTAAAAGAGGCGTACCTTCACATTCCTGTCAGGGAATCATGCATGAAATATCTCCGTGTCAGGGCAGGATCTCAGCACTTCCCTTTGGCTTATCTACTGCTCCCAGAGTTTTCACAAAATGTGTGATACAAAATACAATTTATGGATTTTATTGTAATCTAAATTAATTCAATATATAAAATATAGATTACAAAATTCAATTTTTTTATAAAATTTAATATTTTATATAGTATGTATAGTATGATGGATTTTAAATAAATAAATAAACAACAAAAAGTAATCAATTGTACTAGATACATTTTGTATTAATACTAGATGATTTATACATATAGTGCATATTTATTTATTATTTTATTTACATAACATTTATGGTATGATTAATTTTAAACAAGAATTTAACAAAGAACAAAAAGTAATCAATTATATTGGAGATATATTATGTATAAATATCATTTTAATTGATTAAATATATATTGTTCATAATATTTAGTTAACAGTACAATTTATGTAAGAGGATACAAGTGAATATTTCAAAAACAAGGACTCGTATCAATTTGGTCAAAAGTACTTTACTCGCACTATTTTTGATGAAGTACATTTCAGATACTGGATGTTTCAAATGGCTTAAATAAGGTAGTTCATTCATGGTTATTATTACATTTTGCAGAGCTTGCGTTTTGGGTTGCCTCTTCCACTAATTGTAATTGTAATTAATGCTTCATTGTAGCTTATTATATACTAGTGAGTTTTAACAGCGTGTACTGTAATTTAAATTTAATATTAAGCAGTAAATAACATACACATTTTTGCTTTGAGGTAAACGCTGTTATTTGTATGTAAGCGTAAGTCTATGAGGGACTGTTTGTGATTCCCTAGCGCTTGCAGTTACAGAATATGTTTTTAAATTGGTAGTACAGTGTTTTATTTTATTATACTACTACCATATTTTATATAGTTTTGTTTGATGGTCTTTTCCAGCATTCGCAAATGTATGTTTTACTGTGTTTCATTAGATTTTAACAGCGTGTACTGTATTTTAAATTAAATACAGAGTAGTCAAGAATAAAGTTATTTTGAGGTTAACGCTGTTAACTGTATGGGAATGCTAGCCTATAAGGGATAGGTAGGAACCTTTAGTGCTAGCACTTACTCGATATGTTTTTAAATGTTTTACAAGGTTAAATGTGAATTAATTGTTTAAGTGATTAATTGTGTTATTACAATGTGTATATAAGCAGCTAGCAATGTATTGCTCGCTGTTCTTCTGAGGAAGTTGACGTGATTTGGGTGCAACGAAAAGTGTATGCTTACTAACACACTTCAAGAAGTTTGTGAATAAAGATTTGCGGAACTTGAAGACTTCGCGTCAGGCTGGTTCTCTGTTTAACAGTATATCCCTAGCAATATTAGAGTGCAGGCCGACTTTGGGTCCCTCATCCTTCCACTGCATGGATATCCCACAAAAGAAGAAGCAGAAAACTAAGCTTGCTTCTCCTGTTACCCAAGAACAGCCTGCGGAATAGCAAGCCTTCTCTCAAGGGCTGTTTAATGCCTTTGACCCTGAGACAATCTGCTGGTCTCTCTCTCTCTCTTCTCCCTCCTTTTCTCCACAAAAGAGGATTTCAGTTGAGCTTTCATCTGATGAAGATGACTCATCTGGGGATGAATCATTGTCATACTGTGCCCAAATGTCATCTCCCTTAGGATATGCTTCCCCAAAGAAGAATCAAATGGCACAGATTCTCCAGGGATGGATATTACTTTTGGGGGAGCCATTGTTAAAATGAAGGCGTTCTTTAAATGAGATTGCTCCGAGGTGTCAGAAATTCAAAAATGTATTATATTCTGCAGATAGATTCCAGTTCTCCATCTACAGTTCTCCTTGTGCTACTAGCTTTTTAGATGCTTTTTCAGCACCTTCTAAGTGCCCAGATTCCCAACCGCCTGCCCTTTAAAGGCCAGACAGGTTTTACAAGGTGCCGGAGGAGTCTACATTTCTGTTTAAATGTCCCTTTGCAGACACTGCAACTATTTCTGTGTCTGCTGATAAGGCCTCTAAGATGTTGCCTTCCAATTCCCTTCTCTCAGGAGAGGAGAGTAACGTTATGGAGAGGTTGGGGAAGAAAGTCAATACTTCAGCAGCTTTGGCATTTACAGCCTTAAACTACCAGACCCATATGGCAAAATACTCTTTAGCTCTTCTGTCTGATGCCAGTAAGCTAATTTCAGAGCTTCCAGACTCTCCTACTAGGGCTCAGTTATCCTCCATTTTGAGCTCTTCTTCTCAAGCAAATGCCATTCAATTAAATATAGCAACGATGTGGAGGAATCCGCTAGAGCTGCTACTTCAGGGTCTGCTCTCAGGAGGTATTCCTGGCTCAGATTACAGCCCTTGCCAGATGACATAAAGGTTAAAAATCATGGCTGCACCCCTTGACAACAAGGCCTTGTTTGGTGCTTCTGCTGCAGAACTTTTTAAGTCTTTACAAGAAAAGGACAAAGAGCTACAAGATGTAAAACACATTTTTGTGTCCCCAGTTCCCAGGTTTCAAAGGCACTACCCCTTTAACACCCCTTTGTAAGGAAACCTTCCACAACTCAGTCTTCCAAGGGTAAAAGGGATACTAGGAAGCAATACTCAGTCAAGTCCTCAACATAATCTCCTGCTGCTCAGAAGCAGCCCTTTCCGAGCAAGCCAAGTAGTCTGTGACTACCAGTCTCCTTGCAGCCAGATCCCTCTTTTCTTACGTTTCTCTCTCTCTGCTTGGAAACGGATCACCCAGGACTCCTGGGTCTTCTCAGTCATCCTTCAAAGATACTTCATGGTGTGGAATACTCTACCTTCCTTCTGGGGTATTCCACAACTTTCAAAAGAGCAACTGTATTACTTTCCCGAAGTCATTTTCAGTCTTCTTTTGCAGAGTACCATTCAGGAGGTGTCACCTTCCCAAATTAGGAAAGGGTTTTACTCCAGGAGTGTTCCTAGTCCCCAGGAAAGATGGCCCCTGGAGGCCCACCCTAGACCTGTCGCACCTAAATACCTTCCTGAATGTTCACACCTTTTGCATGCTATCCTTGAACATTCTTCTTCCCCTCATCCTTCCTCAGGTCTACATGGTGTTTCTGAACGTCAAGGATGCTTACCTCTACATTCCCATTCATCCTCTGTTCAGGAAGTATCTTCACTTTGCTGTTGCTTCCTCATATTTTTAATTCTCTGCCTTACCTTTTGGACGGTCTGGACTCCAAGGGTCTTCACAAAATGCTTAGCTCCTGTCATAGCCTTTTGTAGACTAAGGGGTATTCAGATTTTTCCATACCTGGACAATCTTCTTCTCCAGGCTTATTCTCCAGACACCCTGCAAGAGAATCTGCTCTTCACGGTGTCTGTGCTGTAGGGTATAGGATTCACTGTCAACTATCAAAAATCTAGCATGGTTCCTTCTCAAGACTGTTTTTGTAGGATGCAGATTACAAACAATGCAGGATGTTGGCTTCCCTACCTCAGAAAGCCAAACAGTTGCAGAACAAAGCTTAGTTCATAAAATCAAGACTTGATGTAGTATGAAACAAACCAAGCAACACTGATACTGAACAAGTGTTTAATAAAACAAAGCTTTCAGGTCAAACAAACCCTTCATCAGTGTATACACTGATGAACAGTTTGTTTGACCTGAAAGCTGTGTACTGATGAAGGTTTTGTTTGACATCAAGTCAATATGGATACAACACGGCCATCCATTGGAGCTTATCCCCCTTGTTCCTTGCTTGAAAAAAGAATTAAACTGGTGGATTCAGCAGGCTACCTTGAATTCAGGCCTACCCTTTAGCCACACCTTCCCACTCAAGAGCTGTTCACGGATGCTTCAGACCTGAGATGGGGAGCAACCCTGTCTTCCTGGAAGGTTCAAGATGTGTGGTCTCCCTCCCAAAAGAGGGAACACACAAACATAAAAGACGTGAGAGCCCTAATTTTCACTCTGCAAATTTTTAAATGTCCTCTTCATCCAGGTGCCCTAAAGTGGTTCACAGATGTCACCGTAGTCCTTTGGTATGTCAACAAGCAGGGGAGGACCAAGTCTTATCTTCTGCGCAGACTGGCTGTCCAAGCTTAGGAGTTGGCCTCTGAGTCAACTCTCCCTCCAAGCAGTCTACATTTCTTCCACTCAAAATGTGGCAGACACATTGAGCAGGTCCATGACTCAATCCCACGAATGGATGTTGCACAGAGATGTTTTTCTGGGCATTGCCCATCAGTGGGGTATGCCTCAGGTAGATCTCTTCACCTTTCCTATGAACAGACCACTTCTAAAGTTTTGTGCCTGAGTTCCCAGTCCTCTGGCATGGAAGGTGGATGCCTTATCTTTATCTTGAAAGAGGATGTTTCTGTCTGCATTCCCCCCTTCTTGCTTCTCCAAAAAGTCCTGTTGAAGATCCAACAGGAGCAACCAAAAATCTTTTGCGACTCCCTTTTGGCCAGAACAGCATTGGTTCCCCCTTCTTCTGCATTTAGCCAAGGGTAATCATAAGTTACCCCACAGTGTGGATTTACTCACAAAGGACAAGGGATCTCTAATACATCCGCATATTTGGTTCTGTCTTACCTATGTGAATTATTGAAGAGTGGCTTGTCATCCTGGTAAGTAAAAGCTCATCTTTCAGCAGTCTCTGCCTGTGATTCCTCCCTTAGCTTCAAGGTTAGAAGTTAAGCTTTTCCTGAAAGGCATCCTTCGTATCATTTCCTGAAAGGCATCCTTCGTATCAGACCACCAAGGAAACCAGTTCCTCCTCCTTGGGATCTAAATTTTGTTCTAGAGAAACTTACTTTGTCCCCTTTTGAACCAGCACTTTCTTCTCTTCAGCATTGCACTTGGAAAGCAGTTCTTCTTGTGGTCATCACCTCTGCCAGAACGGTCTCGGAACTGTAGGTACTGATGGCCTCTTCCCCTTTTACTGTTTTCCACAGGGATAGGGTCTCCTTATGCACTTATCCCTCCTTTATGCCCAAGGTGGTGAATGAGTTGTCACTTAATCAGTCCATTAACCTGCCCACCTTTTTTTCCATCTCCACAATCCTCTAGTGAGAGGATTTTATACACCTTGGATGTGCATAGACAACTCTGATTTTATTTGGACAAAACCAAGCCTGTTAGGAAATCTGATTGTCTTTTTATTTCCTGTTATCCTAGGGCTGTGGGCAAGCCTGTTTCTAAGCAGACTGTCTCCACTTGGATTGTCAAAACCATTTCCTTTTGCTATGTGTCTTGTGGGGAAACTCTTGCTTCCCCAGTAAAGGCATTTTCCACTTGAACTGTGTCCCCTACTGGTCCTTTCTTCAAAGCTCTGGACATCTCCATTTTCGAAGCAGCTACCTGGTGGTCTGTACAGACTTTCACAAAACATTATATATTGGACGGCATTTCCAGGTCTAGAGCTGGTTTTGCTAGGGCTGTCCTGCAGGGGTTTGTAGAGTGCACTACTGCCCCTCCACCCAGTTGTTCTTCTGCATGAGCTTTGATATTCTCCCTCATGTTATGAATACTGCTGCATATGAATAGAAGGACATAGAATAGTTCTGTAAAATCTTACCATAACCATAGATGTCCTTTTTTATATGTTGCAGTATTCTTTCCACCTCGCCTTCCTCCTGGTGGTTGCCTGTATGCTGATTGTGTTTTCCTCACCTTTTCAGGCTGGTGTTCTTCCTGGGGCATTCTGTTCTGAGAATGGGTATATGGTGACTTCACTTTATGACCAGTGTAGGACTGGCTGCATGTTCAAAGTCGCACGTACCTTACAGTAGCTTTAGACATTTTTATATTGGCCAGATGTTCGAGTCTGACAGAGGCGGACTCCCTCATTTTATGAATACTGCAGCATGTAGAAGAGAAGGACATCTGTGGTTATGGTAAGATTTTACTCAACTATTCTCTCAGAGCACCGTCTTTTGCTTTCACAACAGCCCCTAGGGTGTTCACCAAAGTAATGGCAGCAGTAGTGGCACAAGTGTGCCTGCTGTGGAGTCGTTTTTTTTCCTCTACCTTGACGATTGGCTCCTAACTGCGGTCTCTGAGCATCTGCTTCTGGATTTCTTGGACTTCTGCTCCAGTTGTTATTAGACCCTAGGTATAATTGTAAACCTTTCCAAGTGTCACCTGTTACCAACCCAACTGACTTCATTGAGTGCCACCTCAACACAGATCTACAAATTGTCAGCCTTTCTTATCATAGGATTCCATCCTTACATCTAACAGCTATATAGGTGATTTATCATCCCTCTCCTTCAGCATGTTTGATACTGCATCTACTAGGCCTAATGCCATCCACAATTCTAATGATTCCACTGGGCTGATAATATATGATAGTGTTTCAGTGGACCCTAGCGGTGCAGTGGCTCCAGAAGAACTTTCTCCCATTACATACGAAGATTTGACTCACAAAGATATGCAGGCAGCACACCGTGTACTGGATAAACCTCCCCTTCAGTAACTGAAGGCTAGGATGACCTTTTCACATGGATCTGCTGGTAGCAGTAGTAACCACAGACACCTCCCTTTTTTTTGGGTGGGGGGTAGTGCATTTTGACAGGAGGATGGTCTAAGGCACATGGTAAACCTTAGAGGCTAATATTCACATTAGTATCTTGGAGATGAGGGTGGTCTTCCTAGTATTGCAGGCATTCCAGGATGTATTCCCCATGGGTGTGATTTCCGTACAGACAATATGGCAGTAGTATGGTACATCAGCAAGCAAGGAGGAACCCGTCAGTACCCCTTGTGTTAATGGGCCATGTGTGTTTGGCAGTGGATGAGGTATTCACACCAATTTCTGATAGCAATGCACATCAAGGTGTCTTCCAGTTTTCTGGCTGCCAAATCTAGCAGCACTGTCCTAATACCTCACAAGTGGTCACTCAGTCCAACAGGGCAGTTTAATTCTTTTGTCACTGGGGCGAATCTTGCTCCAACTTGTTCATCTCCTACCTCAACAATAAACTGAAGTTGTTACTTTGCATTGATCCCTCCACACAGTCAGTCACTGAGGGTTGTTGTGGTCCACAGTTGGCCCCTGTCTCTCCTTTTTGCTTTCTCCCATTACCACTCATAAATTCATTAAGAAAGCCAGCGGCCTCTACTAGTTCATCCCTCTTGGATGCTGCATCAGTATGCAGACCTTTCTCACTTGTCCAGATGGCTCCTCCAGACCAGACCACCATGAAGCTAACCACTTGCTTTCTGTATTTCTGGTTCTGACCATATCCAGAGATGCCAGGCTTCCTAGTATGGTACTTGAGATTATATCAACTTCCAGAAACCTGTTACAGAAAAGATATATCCCAGCAAATGGAAAAGATTTTCCATTTAGGCCAAGTCCAAGGGTTTGGACCCATTTTCTGCTTCTATTCTAGCTATCTTGAAATTCTTGTCTGAACTCTTTCACAAGGCTGTAGTATTCCAACTTCAAAGTTCAAATGGCAACAGTTTCGAATTTTCATATTAGCCACAGTTATACTTCCATAGTTTTCTTGAAGATCTCAAGAGCTTTCTTGAAAGAGACATTTCTTTTATGTCCTCCCTTTACAGACCTGGTTCCCCATTGGGATCTTACCATCATGCACCAAGCTCTGACACCCCTGCCTTTGAACCTTCAGCCACCATAGACATCAAGTACCTAACTGGAAAAACAATTTTCTTGGTGGGCATGTCACCCAGATAGATTTCAGAATTATAGGCACGCTCATGCAAACCTCCCTATTTCATTTTCCATAAGGACAGGGTTTTTCTCAGAAGTAATGCATTTTCCCTTACAAATATGGCATCATTGGAGACCAACTTGAATCATTCTCTACATTTACCAGTATTTTTCCCCAGATTCTGCAACAGAGGGAAATGCATCTTGCACAACCTTGCACGTGCTAAATGTTCATCATCAACTCGGATCTTATCTTCATCGGACAACAATTCAGGAAATTTGAACAACTGATGTTAAGCTGTCAATCTCGCCTTCATTCTTGCTGGATGGGTTCGGAGCCGATCCTCGGCTCCGACTCTGCCAATACTAAAGCTCGAGAGCTAATTCCACCGGCTCGAGGCTCCCCTATATCCCACAATGCTAGGCGGTAACTACTCAGATCTCGTTTGCCGCTTAGCTGACGAGGTGCTTCTTCTACTGGCTCTGGCAGGTTAGTAAGTTTTCTTGTTTAAAAACTTCAAATTCTACCCCTATTTTTTTCTATTTAGTTTAGTTTTTATACAGAGTATCCCTTTAGTTTAAATCTGTTCCCCCTTGTGTTAGAATTCCCGTTTTATCCCCTTTTTAACTTTTGGGCCTTTGGCCCACTCCCTCTTTTTTCCCTGTCCTTTCATTGTGACTGGATTTTTATTTGGTTAAAGGGTGTGTTTGTGTTTTTTTCATACAGCCTTTCAGGATGTCTAAAGACTCCAAGGTCTCAGGCTTCAAGAAATGTGATTCGTGCTGTCAGAAAATGTCTCTGACAGATGGTCACACTTCTTGTGTCTATTGCCTGGGACCTTTGCACCTGCAGGACTCGTGTGCTGTTTGCCATGCATTCAGCCCTAGAGTCCTGCAGGAACACAAAAACAAGCTAATACTTCGAGGCTTGTTAAAGCCTGAAGGCCCCCTGACCCAGTCTGCATCGGGGAAGCCTTCTAAGACTTCCAGGCCGTCTGCTCCAGCTTCAGAGCAGTCTCCTGGAAGCATTAAAGCTGCTTCGACATCGGCTCTGGCTGAAGCCGATGTTTCGAAGTCTCATACCATTACCTCGGCTCCGGCCGGAGCCGAGGTTGTCAAGACTTAGTTGGCTCCGATAGGCTTATCGGAACCACCTTCAAAGAAGAGGTCTAGGTCCCCTTCCATCGGCTCCATCCACTCGGCTCCGGGATCCCCTCTTCTATCTGAGCGGAGCCATAGGTCTCATTCCTCTCGGTCCTCCAGGCTGTCCGACCATGACTTACAAAGGGTGGTGAGTAGACTTCTCAAGTCCGAGGCACTGGCCCAAATGCTGCATAGCCCTACTCAACAGTCAGCGGCTATTCCCATCCCTGATTTTATTCCTCCTCCGACTCCTTTGAGTTCGGAGCCGGGGCTCATCGGAGCCGTGGCTGTCGGTGCTTCGGAGCCGATACCTTCCCCTTCGGCTCCGTCGTCTGCTCCGATTTCCTCCTTGGAGGGATCTCGGCGCCGGGCTTCCCTCGTCGGCTCCGAGGGGGCGAGTGGCATCGGACCCTTGTCCAACCCCGTTCTCCCTCTCGGGGTGTCGGCGCTGGTGAGTTCGACTCCGACATCGGCCTCGGAGCCGTCCCTGTCGGTGCGGGGGGGTGTCCTTGTCTCCTCGGAGCGGGGACCTCTGGCCTTGGCTGATAGGGGCACCTTCGAGGTCATGCGGAGCGTGCTAGACCCAGTGTCTACCCCACAGTCAGCTCCGTCAGCTCCTCCCTCTTCAGTGCCTGCGGTGATTTCTACCCACCCCCTTGTAACAGACCATAGAGAGCCAGCTCCTCAGGTTTCCCCATTGGGAATATCCTCCTCATCCGAGGCCTCTCCTGATCTGGTAGGAGAACCCCCTCGGAAGAGACAGTGCAAGAGGAAGCACATTTACTCACCTGAGTCTATCACCTCTGACACCGACTTGGAGGAATCTGAAGGTTCCCCTCGGTCTCCCTCTGAGGATGTCTCTTTTGCTGACATTCTTGAAATCCTGAAACAGAGGGGGAGCTGGCCCGCCCTTAACCCTTTAGAGGACGAGTTGGTTTACTTTGAGGCGTTTGGCTCTCGCCCTTCCACCTCCTGGGTGTCCCCTCCCTTTGACCCTCTTATGGTAGTGGTGGCAAGGAAGGCTTGGACGGCCCCTGATTCAGTGGAACCTACCCCAAGGAGGCCGTCAAAATTTATTACTGCCCCTAAAGAGAAAGAGTTTCTATCTAAAGGTGTCTCTGTTGATGCCATGGTGGTGGCCGCAGCCACTAAGAAGGAGTTAGCCGATCCTTCGGTACCTGTCCATCCTCCTAATAAGGAATCTAGGACCATGGACAGGTACGGTAAGCGGATGTTTTCATCAGCAACCTTTTCAATGCAGTCGCTGAACTACTTGTGTCACTTCACCCGTCTCCAGAGAGATTTGCTCAAGGATATGGGTGAGGCCATGCAGGATCCAACAGCTGAGGGGTTCCAAGACAAAATGAACTCCCAGTTGGCAACCCTGAATTCGATTGTCAACTCCTCCATGCGGCTTATCTCCTGTGCGGCTGATGGGGCGAGTAGGGCCGCAGGCACAAGTGTAGCTTTACGACGTCATGCCTGGATGCGGCTTTGCAATTTTGCGGACCCTTTCAAGGCGTCCTTCACCAATTCCCCCTTTGATGGCTCAACATTGTTTGGACCTCAGGTGAAGGATACATTGACTAGGTGCGAGCAGGAAGGTAAGACTCTCTCTGCCGTGGGAGTCCGTTTTTCTACCCCTTCTAGACCTTATCCAAAAGGTCAGAAGGGAGGAAAAATGTGGTTCCGCAAACCACAGGGAGTCTCATCTGAAGCACAAGGTCGATTCCCCTCTAGAGGCAGAGGGGGGAATAACAATAGACGCCGCCCTAGGGGCAGAGGTGGTCCGCAAAACCAGGGTAGCAGAGAAACTTTCTCTGATAAACCCTTTCAGCATCCCTGAGGAGCTGCCCGGCTGTCCACCTTCGGAGGCAGTCGGGGGAAGATTATCACTGTACCCAAAAGCCTGGCTTTCCCTCACTCAAGACAAATGGGTACAGTCTATCATATCCGAGGGTTACAAAATTCCCTTTATTCACATCCCATCCCAACCCAAAGGATCCCTTCCAGACATTCCACCCAGTCTAAGGGAGCAAGCAGCATTAGAAATATCAAAGCTGCTGTCAAAAAGAGCTATCCAACCAGTCCCAGCAGACCAGCAAGGATCCGGAATCTACTCCAAATTCTTTTTGGTACCAAAAAAAACAGGGGACTGGAGACCAATACTGGATCTCAGCAGGTTAAACAATTATATCAAAAAAACAAAATTCCGGATGGTCACGCTACAGTCCATTCTACCCTTCTTGGGTCAGGACAATTGGATGTGCTCGATAGACCTTCAGGATGCGTACTACCATATCAAAATGCACAGACGCTCCAGGAGGTTTCTCTGCTTCAGGCTGGGAGCCAGTCACTACCAGTTCAGAGCCCTGCCCTTTGGTCTCACTACAGCCCCCCCCCGAGTGTTTACCAAATGCATGGCAGTGGTCGCGGCTCACTTGAGACGTCAAGGATTCCAGGTGTTTCCATATTTGGACGACTGGCTCCTTACCGCCACCACCAGACATCAACTGCTTCTATCCAGAGACTTCATCATCCAAACTTGCCAAGCTCTAGGCATTTCAATAAATTTTGAAAAATCTGCCTTGTCGCCTTGTCAATCTATTACCTTTATAGGCGCCACCTTAGACACAGTCAATCTTTCCGCCAGACTTGCAGAGCAAAGAGTGTTAGATATCCGCAAACAAGTTTACCTTCTACTTCAATGCAACAAGGTCAAAGCCAGGGTAGTCTTGAAGGTATTAGGACTCATGGCAGCTACTATTACACTTGTCCCCTTAGCTCGTTTTCACATGCGGATCCTCCAGTGGATGCTGTTTACTCAATGGTCCTTCCAACAGCTCCCGATGTCTCACATCATCCTACTAACTCAATCATGCAAGAATCACCTGTCTTGGTGCATCACATCACCTCAAGTTCTCCAGGGCAGACCCTTCATTCTCCCCCCCCCTAATCGCCACGGTGATAACGGATGCTTCCCTGATCGGGTGGGGGGGGGCATTATCAGGGCAGGACAGTCCAGGGCACGTGGCAGCCTTTCGAGTGCCATTTGCACATAAATGTCTTGGAGATGAGAGCAGTGCTTTTAGCGTTGCAAGCCCTTCAGGACTCTTTTCCCACAGGGACTATTGCAATTCAGACGGACAACATGTCCGTAGTGTGGTACATCAACAAACAGGGCGGAACCAAGTCCTACCCCTTATGTCGAGAGGCACTCAGTCTTTGGCAGTGGGCGATTTCTTCTCAGCGTTTTCTGATAGCAACGCACATTCCCGGGAAGTCCAACGTGATTGCGGACAAGTTGAGCAGGGCCATTCTCATGCCTCACGAGTGGTCCCTAAAGAAATCAGTGCTGGAAGAAGTCTTCCAAAGATGGGGCCAGCCTTGCTGCGATCTTTTTGCTACTCCCCAAAACAGCAAGTGTCACGACTTCTTCACTGTCTTCCCGTTACCAGGCCATCCCACCAGAGACGCTGTAGTCCACGATTGGCCCCGGGGACTTCTGTATGCTTCCCCCCCTTTCCTCTGATATCTCAATTAATTCAGAAAGCTATCGCCTTGAGAGTTACCATGATCCTCATTGCCCCTTACTGGGCTCGACAGATATGGTTTCCGTTCCTCCATCATTACCTGTTGGAGCAGCCTTGGCATCTGGACCTGGTGCCAGATCTTTTGACCCACCAGTCGGGCCAGCTGCACCATTCCCTTCAATCTCTCAACCTCACAGCGTGGTTTCTCCGATTCCTACCCTAGCCAGGCTTTCCTTAATCTCTCATTCGGTCCGTAACATCCTGATAGCCTCTCACAAGTCTTCTACCAGGAAGATTTATAATAGTAAGTGGAAACGTTTTTCCTTCTGGGCAGCATCAAAAAATATAGACCGCTTCACTGCACCTATCCAGTCTTTTAGGCTCTTCCTCATCTACCATTAGAGTACAACTAGCTGCTATATCTAACTTTCATGTAGGTGTCTCAGACTCCAGTATCATGTCCCATAAGCTCTGCAAAGCCTTTTTAAGCGGTGTTTTTCTGCTCAAGCCCCCAATCAAAGATCCCCCACCTCAATGGGACTTGAATTTGGTCCTAGCATCCTTGATTCTCCCCCCCTTCGAACCAGCGGCTTCATGCCCTCTTAAGTTGCTCTCATGGAAAACACTTTTTCTAGTAGCCATAACTTCAGCTAGAAGGGTATCTGAACTTCATGCTCTTTGCAGTCGTCCTCCTTACTTAGTTTTCCATAAAGACAGGTTGTCCCTCCGGACTAATCCGTCCTTCTTGCCTAAGGTTTCCTCTGAGGCAAACCTAAACCAGACGATTGATCTCCCCGTCTTCTTCCCTGATTATTCCAACAGGTCGGAACAAAAGTTACATTTTCTAGATGTTCACCGCCAACTTAGATATTATTTAGACAGGACTAAACAGTTCAGGAAATCTGATCAGCTTTTCCTGTCTTATGCGGAAGGGAAATTGGGCCTTCCGGTTACTAAAGTGTCCCTTTCTAGATGGCTTACCTCTATAATTACCTTCATCTATGAAATCAGACATCAAAAACTGCCTTCAAGACCTAGAGCTCATTCAACTAGGGCATTAGCTACATCTGTAGCTTTTCAGGACAGGCTGCCAATAGATTCCATTTTTGCAGCAGCCACATGGGCTTCTCCTCATACCTTTATTTTACATTACAAATTGGATATGGCCTCCAGAAACCGTGCCAACTTTGGTTCCACTGTTCTCAAGAGTCTGTTCCAATAGGCCACCCGGGATAAGGTGCTAGGGATGCGGTCCCATCCAGCAAGAATGAAGGCGAGATTGACAACATTAAGAAGTTATGTACCTACCATAACGTTCCATGTTAGTTGTCTTCTTCTCGCCTTCTTTCTTGCGTCCCACCCTCCTTCCCCCTAGCCTGGACAGAACGATAGGAATACTTGGGATCTTCCATTGGGATTGTTTTCCTTCCCGCATGTTCTACCACCTCTATTCTCCCTTTTTATGTTTGTGGTAGTGTTACCCACATTTTTATATTTAGAGGTGGGTTCCTTTTCTCTCTTCTCCATTCTATGGAGACCAGAACTGCTTGGTTTTAGCTATCAAACGAGATCTGAGTAGTTACCGCCTAGCATTGTGGGATATAGGGGAGCCTCGAGCCAGTGGAATTAGCTCTCAAGCTTTAGTATTGGCCGAGTCGGAGCCGAGGATCGGCTCCGAACCCATCCAGCAAGAAAGAAGGCGAGAAGAAGACAACTAACATGGAATGTTATGGTAGGTACATAACTTCTTATTTTCCCAAAATCAAAACTTGGTAGAGCTGTTGCCAAAGTTATTCTCTCACAATGGTTGTCAGACTGTTTCCTTTGTCTGTAGAAAGAAGTGCTTGCCATTGCAATCCAAACTAAAGGCTCATTCTGCAAGGGCAATAGCCACCTTGACAGCTCTTTCTAAGAGACCTCCCATTGATGAAATTTGTGCAGCGGCAACATGGTCCACACCTGCCTCATTATAAACTGGATGTGCAGTCGAGATCTCGGTGCTCTTTGGTCTTCAGGAACATCCTTCCTGGTACAAACCCATATGTTGAATTGTGCTGTGCATTCACTTTTATCCTCTGATCAGAGGAGATCCTCAGTACCAGATGCAGCTTTGGCTTTCAAGGCCTTCAAAAGGGTTTTGGCAAGTTCCAGGGATAAGATGTCCCCAACCAGTGCGGCTCCATCCAGGCCTCAGTGCGAGTTTGCATCCTCCCCTCATCATCTTGTCGGACAGGGACAGTCTGTTCCAAAGGCTTCCGAGAAGGACTGCTCTGTCAGTTCCCCGTCTGATTCGGAGCCTTCTGATGTTCCTCCAGAGGACCTTAGAGAAAGTGAGTGTATTGTCTACGGACGTCCAGAAAACATTGGACTCCCCAGCTTTCTACCCTACAATCCACCTCAAATGTAGCCATGTGATTATTCTCCAATGCAGCTGATGGCACAGCCAGAGTGGCAGGCACCAATATTACCATGCACCACCATCCCTGGTTGCATCTTTTTGACTTTGTAGAAAGCTTCAAGCCGTCGTTTGTGAACGCCCCTATGATGGTTCAACTGTTTTTGAGCCTGTGGTTAAAGGCACACTCACTAGGAGTCAGCAGTATAGTAAGAAGCACTCTGCGGTAGGAGTCCGCTTTTCATCCATGCAAAGATTTTTCTCTAGGACTCCAAAATAAGGGATGAAGATGTAGATTCATAAATCAGAGTTCTTACCATGACTTCCAAGGTGATAGACATTCCTGTGATGGGGGAGGTAATTCTAATGGAAGATGCCCTAGAGTCAGAGGCAGTCCATATAATCAGGGCTTTTGTGGTTCTTTTATGGAGAAAGCCTGTCAGCACTCCTGAATGATTGCCTGGCTACGGCTCTCTGGAGACTTGGCAGGGCCACCTGTCTTTGTATCCTCAAGCCTGGCACAACATCAGATTTTAGGGTGCTAATGATAAATTCCAGAGGCTACTCAATTCCTAATTTTCTTTTCTCTTTCTCTTTAGAAAAAGAAAAAAGTCCCTAATATTACACCCAGTCAGTGGGACTCAGCAGCCATAGAAATTTCAGAGCTGCTAGAAGAAGTCATCCAACAGGTTCCCCAAGACCAGATAGAATCTGGAATCTATTTGAGGTTCTTTTTAGAACCAAAGAAGACGGGGGACCTCAGATCCATTCTGGATCTCAGCCACCTAAATCTGTTTGTGAAACAGACAAAATTCCAGATCATCACAGTTCAGACCATTTTAACTCTGCTGAGGAAGGACTGTAGAATGTGCTGCATAGATCTCCAGGATGCCTGTTATGTCAAGATAGCAAAGCAGCCCAGGAGACTGCTGCACTTCAGCTGGGAACCAGTCACTATCGGTTCCGAGCACTGCCTCTCCATCTCACCACAACCCTCAGGGTTTTGACCAAGAACATGGTGGTGGTAGCAATGCACCTGCTTCTACTAGGGATCCAAGTCTTCCTGTATCTCCGACTGGCTCCTAACTGTGACCTCCTAGCATCTACTGCTGTTACCACCAGGACCAAGTGCTGCAGTTGTTACTGGACTTAAGGATAGCTGTGAGTCTGCAAAAGTGTCACATGACACCAACCAAGAATATAGAGTTTATAGGATGCCACCTAGATACCAACCTTCAGATAGTCAGCTTCCCCAGTCCAAATGTTTTGAAACTTTTTCTCACAGCCTTTCAGGTATCACATCATCCATCACCAACAGTGAATTTAGTGGTACGGCTTTTAGGCCTAATTGCATCCACAGTTCTGATGGTTCCTCTGGTCAGATGCTATATAAGAGTACAATAGTTGACTTTACACGTATAGTGGTCTCGGTCCATTCATCCATTGCATGCAAAGATTCGAATTTCTCCTGCAAAACCAAGGGGCATCCTTTCCAGTCAGACTCTCTGGTACCAGTAGCAATCATGGGCACCTCCCTTCTAGAGTGAGAGGGCACTTCAAAGGGGGAATGTTCCAAGGTACATTGTCATCCCAAGAGGTCAGTCTTCATATCAATGCCTTGAAGATGAGGGCGACCCTCCTAGCATTTCAGCATTACCGGACCTCCTCCCCAAGGATGTGATTTCCATACAGACGCACAACATGATACATCAACAATCAGAGGGGAACATGTTTGTATCCTCTATACCAAGAGACCATGAGAGTTTGGCAGTGGGTGATGTCTTCACAATACTTTGTTAGCATGCATTTCTATGTCAACCAGTGCGTTAGCAGGCAAATTGAGCGGAACAGTCCTAATGCCTCACCAGTGGTCCCTCAATCCTACAGTGGGAGATTTGATCTTCAGTTACTGGGGCTTACCTTGTTGTAACCTCTTTGTCGCCTATCTCAATGGTAAAGACAGCAGATATTTTGCTCTGATCCCTCCCCTGGGTCAGTTACCATCAGATGCTGTGGTCCACAACTGGCCTCTGTGTCTCCTATATGCCTTTCCACCATTGCCCCTAATGAACAAATTCAAGACAGTGTAAGGCAAGGGTGATTCTCATTGCCCCTTTTTGGCCCAAACAAACATGGATGTTCTTCGTGTTTCACTGTTGCAGTCATCACATTTGGGTTATCTGCTTGCAGTAGCCCTCAGTCAGCCTGATTAACAAAATCTTGGGTCCTGCGTCAGTTGCTCTCTCTTCTTCCGTGACGTCAGGGGTATAAAACATGCAGCTGACACCATTACATCAGTCTTTCTTGCCATGTGGTGCCAGAAGCAGTTTGCAAGTGCCGGTCGGCCGACGCCTGAAATTTTCGTTTTCGAGTTTCAGAACCGAAGTCTTCAGCTAAAAGCTAAGTACCCCATTGGGTAAACTTTTTATTGCTCTAAACCGATGTCAGTAAAAGTAAATAATATCATTTCTTGTGGAAAGCAAATACCTCATAAATATTTTCATTCGTAATGTATTCCTTGCCTAGGCCCTGACCACGTCGCAGCTCGCTGTCGGTTTTGTGCCTTATTTAAACAACAAACTGTCCGTCTGTATATTTTCACTTCTAAATATTTTGGTGCTTGGTTCAATTATCCAGATATGTCTTAGGTAAGCCATCCAACTACCGACAGTCCGAAAAAAACGCAAAGATAAAGACAGAGACAGGCTGCCTAGGTCCAAATCTGCTGACGACGCTTCTCCTAAGCCAGTCGCTAGTTCGCCGGTACTCAGTGAGACGCTTTTCGCAGCCCCAGATACCCGCTACTTCAGATTCGCAGGCCTCTACTGAGACCCATTCGGAGTCCGGTATGCCGCGAGATGCTTCAACTGTGGAACCTGCGGATGTCTCTACTTTGGATGGGTCCGGAGCCGCTGTGCAGGCACCGGCTTCTGAGGGTGTATTCAGACCTACTTGTTTGTTTGTCTTTTCAGCCTTTCCCGGTTAGGGGTCGCCACAGAGGAACTCCGGTCCGCTAATGATTGGCAGTCGATTTTTATGGTGCTGAGTTGCCAGCCCAATGCCCAACCTTCAGCGAAGGCACGCCTATTCACGCCATGTCTTTCGGAGGCCACTCGACTGTGGGGAGGACATGCAGACTCCACACGGAAGGCACTCCAGCTGAGAATCGAACAGGAGAACCTCTTGCTGTGAGGCAACAACGCTACCGCTGACTTGCATATTAAACCAACTCCATCTTCTTCTTCATAGCCTAAAACTCGAACCATGCCTAGAAAACCAATGCCTAGACCACATGGTCAGGCCTGTATGCCTAAAAAACAAATGATAAGAATGTCTGAAGACCTTATTACTTTAACTAGGGGAAGCCAACCTTTCCCCCCTCTAAGAGACCTAGGACTGAGTTTGCTTATGATACTTCTGACCAGGATTCTGAAATTTGTTTCCTGTGATGACCAGGATTTACCCTTCTCTACCTATGAAGATTCTGATGCTGAGGACTCTATTCCCTCTGCTTCCCCCACAGAGGATTTCTCTTTTGGTGAAACCTTGCATACTCTTGGGGAGCATTTCTGTTGGGAAAGTCAGGCTTTCTCTGATTCTATGAAGAGGCTTAGGGATTTCTTACTCCTGCCCCAGAACAGGCCTTTAGCTATCCCTCCTGTACTAGACATTGTTGATGCCTTTTCAGAATCTAGCTTGACCTCTGACTCTATCTCCTGCTCCCAGAAAACCTGATAGATATTACAGGGTTCCTGATGCTGTCAAGTTCCTTTTCAAAAATCCTACTGCGGATCCTGAGACCATTTCACAGTGACCCAAGGGCATTAAAGCTACTACTGCCAAAAATCTTACCCCAAGGGTGCTGGATAGATGGGGTAAGAAGGTATACACTTCTGCAACCTTGGCCATTAGGGCCTTAAACTGCCAGTTTCATGTGTTAAAGTATCAGCATCATATTATTGGATTGCTTAAACAGAAAATTATGTTGATTCCTGATTGTGCTGAAAATAAGGATTTACAGGATTTAATGCATTCTGCTGAGCAGGTTGGAAAACATACTTTGCAATGTGGTTTTGATTCACTATAGGCATCTTGCAGGGCTGCTGTCACTGGGTCTGTTCTTAGAAGGCATGCTTGGCTTAAGGAGCAATCCTTGCCAGATCATGTTAAAGCTAAATTACTGGATGCTTCCTTAAATCAGGGCTGCCTGTTTGGCAACAAGGCAGAAGTTCTTAAAAAGATGGAGGAAAAAGCTAAATCTATGCATACTGTTAAAAAATATTTCATACAAGTACAACCTCCAAGATTTAGTAGGCATTGGTCCTTTCCTGCCTCTTCCAGGCCTTCTCAGTCCAAACCCAGATCCAGCAGAACACCCAGGCTTCAGTCCCAGGGTACACACAGGACTAAGCAGTGAGGGGGGGCCCACTTCCAATTCTGGGAGTGGTAAAACTCCCCCCTATGCTAAACTGTCTCAATGACTTTTAACTTTACTGGTTCCAAGCACTTCTCAACTGACTGCCCCTTTGAGGAAAAGATTGCTCTACATGCAAAAAAACTAGGAACTCATTACCCAGGACAAATGGGTTTTGAATATAGTTTCCCAAGGATACAGATTTCACTTCCACACGTTACCAACCCCAAACGGTTGGCCAGATCTACCCCCAAATCAGTGGGCAGAGGCTCAAAAGCAAGTACTCTATCTCTTAAGCATAAAGGCTATTCATACTGTACCAGAAGTGGGAAAGGGACAAGGTTTCTACTCAAGACTTTTCCTGGTACCCAGAAAAGACCATTCATGGCATCTATCCTGGACCTGTCTACTTTAAACACCTTTTTGGAGATTCCAAAATACAAGATGCTAACTCTTGACCAGTTGCTTCCTATGCTAGGCAAAGATGCCTGGTTGGCAACACTCTATTTAAAGGAAGCATACCTGCACATCCCAATCAGGGAATCTTGCAGAAAATACCTGTGCTTCAAAGCAGGCTACATGCACTATCAGTTCTCTGCACTGCCCTTTGGCTTATCTACTGCGCCCAGGGTATTCACAAAGTGCCTAGCTCCAGTCATTGCATTTTGCAGGCAAAGAAATATTCAAATATACCCATACCTGGACAATTGTCTAATTCAGGCAGAAAGCCAGGACATACTTTTGAATCGTCTGGCTTTTGTACAAAGGGCGCTAACTTGTCTGGGGTACACCATAAACGAAACTAAATTGCACCTGGTACCTTGTCAACAAATTATATTCCTGGGAGCAAGCTTGAATACAACTTCCCAGATGGCTTTCCTCACGCCAGAGAAACAAATTCATTTGACAACCTACTTCAAACTAGTGGCCACAAAAACCCTGCTATATCTGCAAGGCATATTCTGCAAGCATTGGGGTTCATGGCCTTCTGCATTCTTCTAATGCCATATGCAAGACTGCATTTGAGGAAACTACAATGGTATCTAAAAAGCCTAAGGTGTCAACATTCTCAGGATCTAGAAGCAATGTTTCCTATCATACCTTGCCTACAGTTAAAATTCCTTTGATGGGCAGAGGCCTGCCACTAAAACAAGGGACTGCAATTCACTCTACCCCCCCACCGCTCAAACCCTAACAGAAGCATTAGACTATGCATGGGGGCTCACCTGGCAGGGAAGTGCATTCAGAGCAAATGGCACCTAAGTCAAATGCACCTGCATATCAATCAAAAAGAAATGTTGTACAGAATGCACTGACAGCCTTCAAGGACCACATTCTTCCAGAAAAGATAATGGTAAAGACAGACTACACCACTGTTATGTGGTACATAAACAAGCAGGGGGTGCCCATTCTTAACCCACTCTGCAGACTGCCATAGCACCGAGGAACACAGCCTTAAGCTACCAAGTGGATCTTCGAGCTCAATTCCTGTCAGGAAAACTAAAAACACTGGCAGATGGACTAATCAGAAACCTCATGGACCCACACAAGTGGAAACTGGAACCAAAGACTTTCAACATGTTGACAAGCAAATGGGGGAGCCCAGATATAGACCTGTCTGCCTCCACCCAGAACTACCAATTAGACAAATTTTGCACAAGGACTCCCCACAAACAAGCTTGGAAAGTGGATGCTCTGTCCTTCATCTGGAAAAATCCATCAGTTTATGCCTTTCCTCCTCTGCCTCTCCTCTCCAAAGTACTGCTAAAGATCAAGCAGGACAAGCCAAGGACAATATTGATTGCACCAGACTGGCCACGCCAGCACTGGTACCCTCTCTTGCGCAGTGTGTCACTGTTTGCCCCATGGCACCTGCCTCAGACCCCTACCCTGTTGTCTCAGCGGGAGAACCAGATTCTGCACCCTCCGCTTAAAACCCTGAACCTAGCAGCCTGGCTAATTACCTAATCTCTCCTTTACCATCCCTCAGTAAACCAGTGATGGATATCATTTTAGAGGCAAGGAGGCCTAGTACTAGAAAATCTAATGCTGAAAATGGAAAAGATTCTGTGCCTGGAACCAATCTCAAGGGATGAGCACAGCAGAGCCCAACTTACCTCAGATTCTGCAGTACTTAACTGAGCTGCTTCACAAGGGCCTTTCTTTTTCCTCCATCAAAATTCACACCTCAGCCATTTCAGCTCATTATAACACAGAACCTTCCCTCTTCTCTCATCCACTGCTCAAGCAGTTCCTCAGAGGGCCAACAATTTAAGACCATACAGGAGAGCCCCAACTCCATCCTGGGACCTTAACTTTGTATTGGAGAAACTCACTGTTCCTCATTTTGATCCAGCTGCTAGCGCAGATTTAAAATTCCTTTCTTGGAAAACAGCCTTCCTTTTAGCAATCACTTCAGCAAGAAGGGTATCTGAATTACACGCCCTTATGGCAGTGGAGCCTTTCATCATCTTTCATGCTGACAGGGTGTCCCTCAGAACAAATCCCTCCTTCATGCCCAAGGTGGTATCCAGTGTGGCTCTTAATCAGTCTATTCATTTGCCAACCTTCTTTCCGAAACCACAGAACAAAGAACAGATACTGCACTCCTTAGATGTGCACAGACAACTTAGATTTTACTTGGGCAGGACTAAACCTCAAAGGAATTATGCACAACTGCTGGTGGCATTTGCTGCAGGGGCAGAGGGGAAGGCTATTTCAAAGCAAACCATTTCTAAATGGTTAGGCCATTGCATTCTTTTCTGCTGTAAGCACCATGGAAAACATATCCCACAGGGGATCAGACCCCATTCAACCAGGG